>NW_023276919.1:9343217-9401748 GCF_003668045.3 Cricetulus griseus | reverse complement strand
TAAGAGCATGGGAGATCTTTCCATTTTCTGGTATTATCTTTAATTTCTTTCTTAAAAGACTAAAATTTCTTCTATTCAGGATTTCACTTTTTTGTTTAGCATTACTCCAAGTTATTTTATGTTGTTTTTGATTATTATAAAGTCCTATGTTTCTCTGATTTCTTTCTCAGCCCATTTATCATATGTATATAATAGAACTATTGATTTTTTGAGTTAATCTTGTATCCTGCTATTTGATGAAGGTGTGCATCAGCTGTCTGAATTCCCTTGGTAGAGTTTTTTTTGGGTGACTTATGTAAACTACAATATCATCTGCAAATAAGGTAAGTTTCAATGTCTTCATTTAAAAATTTGTATTCCCTTGATCTCCTGTTGTCTTATTGGTCTAGCTAGAAATTCAAGTACAATATTAAAGAGATATGTAGAGAGTGCACAGCCATATCTTTTTCCTGATTTTAGAGAAATCCTGTTTACTTTCTCTCTATTTAGTTTGTTGTTGGTGGTTGGTTTATTCTTTATTTGTTTTGTTTTGGTTTTCTGTTTGTTTTTTTTAAATATTTTCCAACTTTTTTATTTGAATTACAAACAGGATTGTTTTACATGACAATCCCAGTTCCCTTCTGCCACACGTCCTCCCCTACTACTCCCCCCTACTAAAACCCTATCTATCACATATCCTTTCTGCTCCCCCTGGATGGTGAGGCCTTCCATAGGGTGTCATCAGTGTCTATTGTATCCTTTGGGATAAGGCCTAGACCCACCCCGTGTGTCTTGGCTCAGGGAGTATTCCTCTATATGAAATGGGCTCCCAAAGTCCACACATATGCTAAGGATAAGTACTGGACTTCTACAGGAGGTCCCGTAGATTTCTGAGGTTTCCTCACAGAAACCCATGTTCCTGGGGTCTGGATCAGTTGCATGCTTATATTACAGCTATCAGTCTGGGAAGCAAGAGTTCCCAGATGTTCAGGTCAGCTGTTTCTGTGGGTTTCACCAGCCTGGTCTGGACCTCTGTGCTCTTCACTGGTCCTTCTCTGCATCTGAGTTCCAATTCAGTTCGGTGATTAGTTATGGGTGTATGCTTCAACTTCCACCAGCTGCTGGATGAAGGCTATAGGATGGCATATGCCAGTCATCAATCTCATAATCAGGGGAGGGCATTTAAGGTAGCCTCTCCTCCATTGCTTAGATTGTTAGCTGGTGTCATTTTTGTGGATTTCCAGACATTTCCCTAGTGCCTGATTTCTCTGCCTCTATTATGATATCTCCATTCTTCTTATCTATTCTTCCCGTGGCTCAAACTTTCTGCTCCCTCATGTCCTCTGCATTCCTCTTCTTCTCCCATTCTCATTCTCCTAGCTCCCTCCCCCCTCTTCCCATGCTCCCAATTAGATCAGCAGATCTTGACCCTCTCTCTTCTTTAGGAGACCATGTATGTTTCTCTTAGGGTCCTCCTTGTTTCTTAGCTTATTGGGCAGTGTGGATTGTAGGCTGGTAATCACTACTCGATGTCTAAAATCCACATATGAGTGAGTACATACCATGTTTGTCTTTTTGCGATTAGGTCACCTCGCTCAGTATGGTTTCTTCTAGATTCATCCATTTTCCAGCAAATTTCAAGATTCCATTGTGTAAATGTAGCACATTTTCTCTATCCATTCTTCAGTTGAGCAGCATGTAGGCTGCGTCAACTTTCTGGCTATTACAAATAGTGCTGCTATGAACATCGGTGAAGTGATGTACTTGTTGTATGAATGTGCTTCTTTTGGGTATATGCCTAAGAGTGGAATTGCTGGATCTTGTGGTAGACTGATTGCTATTTTTTGAGGAGTCGCCATACTGATTTCCAAAGTGGCTGTACAAGTTGGCACTCCCACCAGAAGTGGAGAAGTGTTCCCCTTTCATCACATCCTCTCCAACATGAACTATCATTGGTGTTTTTGATTTTGGCCATTCTGACAGGAGAAAGATGGTATCTCAGAGTTGTTTTGATTTGAATTTCCCTGATGGCTATGGATGTTGAACACTTTCTTATGTGTCTTTTACCCATTTTAGATTCCTCTAATGAGAACTGTCTATTTAGTTCTGTACCCCACTTTTTAATTGGATTGTTTGGTGTTTTGGAGATCAGCTTCTTGAGTTCTTTGTATATTTTGGAGATAAGCCCTCTGTCAGATGTGGGGTTGGTTAATATTTTTTCCAGTCTGTGGGCTACCGATTTGTATTGCTGACTGTCTACTTTGCTTTACAGAAGCTTCTCAGTTTCAGGAGGTCCCATTTATCAATTGTTGACCTCAGTGTCTTTGCTACTGGTGTAATGTTCAGGAAGCAGTCTCCTGTACCAATTAATTCAAGGGTATTTCCCACTTTGTCTTCTAATAGTTTCAGTGTAGCTAGATTTATGTTGAGATTTGTGATCCATTTTGACTTAAGTTTTGTGCAAGGCGATAGGCTTCGGTCTAACTGCAGTCTTCTACATGTCTGCAACCAGTTATGGCAGCACCATTTGTTGAAGATGTTCTCTTTGTTCCATCGTATACATTTGGATTGTTTATCAAAAATCAGGTGTTCATAGGTGTGTGGATTAATACCAGGGTTTTCAACTCTATTCCATTGGTCTACCTGCCTTTTTTGTGCCAATACGAAGGTGTTTTCAAGACTATAGCTCTGTAATAGAGCTTGAAGTCATGGATGGTGATGCCTCCAGAAGTTACTTTATTGTTCAGGGATGTTTTGGCTATCCTGGGTATTTTTTTCAGCATATAATGTTGAGAATTGTTCTTTCATGTTCTGTGAAGAATTGTGTTGGTATTTTGATGGGAATTACATTGAATCTGTAGATTGCTTTTGGCAAGATTTCCATTTTAACTATGTTGATCCTACCTATATAAGAGGATGGGAGGCCTTTCCATTTTCTGTTATCTTTTTCAATTTCTTTCTTTAGAGACTCAAAATTCTTAGGGTACAGGTCTTTCATGTTTTTGATTAGTGTTACCCCAAGGTATTTTATGTTGTTTATGGCAATTGTAAAAGGTGATGTTTCTTTGATTACTTTCTCCACCAATGTGTCATTGGTATATAGTAGGGCTATGGATATTTTTGAGTTAATCATGTATCCTGACACTTTGCTGAAGGTGTTTATCAATTGTAGGAGTTCCCTGGTAGCATTTTTCGGGTCACTAATGGAGACTATCATATCGTCTGCAAATAGTGAGAGTTTGACTTCTTCCTTTCCTATTTCTATTCCCTTAAACTGTTTTTGTTGTCTTATTGTTCTAGCTAGAACTTCAAGGACAATATGGAACAGGCATGGAGAGAGTGGACAGCCTTATCTTGTTCCTGATTTTAGAGGAATTGAATCGAATTTCTCTCCTTTTAATTTGATGTTGGCTGTTGGCTTGCTGTATATTGCTTTTATTATGTTGAGGTAAGTTCCTGTTATCCCTGATTTCTCCAAGACCTTTATCATGAAGGGGTGTTGGATTTTGTCACAGGACTTTTCGGCATCTAGTGAGATGATCATGTTTTTTTTTTTCCTCAGCCTGTTTATATGGTGGATTACATTGATGGATTTTCATATGCTGAAACATCCTTGCATCCCTGGGATGAAGGCAACTTCAACATGTGTGTACTCACACATATGCAGGTTTTAGACATAGAGTAAAGGATTCCCATCCTAGAAACCACACTGCCAGAGAAGCTAGTAAACAAGTAGGACTCTAAGAGAGACATACATGCTAGCCTGGAGAAGGGTAAAGCATTACGACCCCCTGAGCAAATTGGGAGCATATAAGGAGGAGGAAGGGAGCTAGGAGAATGAAAAGGGGAGAAGAGGAAGGATGCAGAGGACATGAAGAAGCTGAAAGTTTGTTTCAGGGGAAGAATAGAAGATAAGAAGAATGGAGATACCATAATAGAGGGAGACACATTAGGTTTAAATAGAAACCAGGCATTAAGGAAATGTCTGGAGATCTACAAAGATGACACCAGCTAACAATCTAAGCAACAGAGGAGAGGCTACCTTAAATGTATTCCCCTGATAATGAGATTCATGACTGAATTTTATGCCACTCAATATCCCACATCCAGCAGCTGGTGGAAGTAGAAGCAGACACCCACAACTAATCACTGAACTGAACTATAATCCTGTTGCAGAGAAGGATGAGTGAAGAGCAAAGGAGTCCAGACCAAACTGGTGAAACCCACAGAAATAGCTGACATCAAGATTGGGGAACTCTTGCTCCCTAGATTGATAGCTAGGATATCAGCATGCGACTGATCTAGAACCCAGGAATATCGGTTTCAGTGAGGAAACCTCATAAATGTACTTCCTCCTGTAGTAGTCCAGTACTTATCCCTAGCATAGGTGTGGATTTGGGGAGCCCATTCCACATACAGAAATGCTCCCTGAGCCAAGATACATGGGGCTGGGCCTAGCCCATATCCTTAAAAATATTGTGGACTCTGGTGACACACTATGGATGACCTCACCCTCCCTGGGGAGCAAAAAGGATATGTGATATATAGGTTTTTTATTTGGGGGTGGTAGGGGAGGACAGGAGGGAGAAGGGAACTGGGATTGTCATGTAAAACAAACTTGTTTCTAATACAAATTATAAAAAATCTGAGAAAAAAAGAAAGAGGAATAACATTAAGTCTGTTGAAAAGCCATGGCTTAATATATGGTTTTATAGGCCTACTTTCAGATACGTAGAATATGTGTGTTTAAAAATAAACTTAACTCTCTGATGTTGGCAACAAAAGAAAAACACACACAACTTTAGGGACTCCACATCTTCTTTTCTCATCTCTATTTCTCTTCTTACCTCTGTCCAGAAATATCCATCCCTTCTGTACTTCTCTTGTTGTCTTCCTTCCAAGTTTCATTCTACATTTTCCTAGTGTTTTCCTTCTCTGGTGTCTTTATTTTTTCCTAATATTTTATATACAGCAGGAAATTATTTCAAGCAATATAAAAATTACAATGTGGTTATATCCTTATTTAATTCAATACAAGTAAAATAAGTGTTTTCCATTTCCCTCACATGATTAAATATTGTACATATTGTAGGTGAAAACCAAATCTTTCCCATTTTACAGAGAGGGATATTCTTTCAGCCTAGACATGTGGGTGAAAGCCTAGGCCCTATCCCAAATGATATGACAGACTTTGAAGACCCCTCATGGAATTTCTCCCCTCCCTGGGGAGCAGAAGGGATGGACAGGGTTTCAGTGTGGGGCACTTGAGGAAGGTAGGGATAGGGAACTAGGATTGACATGTAAAACAAGCTTCTTTCTAATTTAAATAAACAAAGAAAAAACACATCATATGAAGAACCTACATATTTTTATATCATGTCCAAGCAACTTGATATAAATTAACTGAGTATAAGCAAATAAAATATTTTTCCCATTTGGGTATTTTTTTTCTGGCAGGGTGCATTTTTCACTTAAAGCAAGGGTCACTTTATTATTTATCTCAAAGGGGTAATCTCCTAAAAATTCTTAAAAGAATCACATTCTAAACATGTATATATGAAAACAAATCAATCAGCTCTTATTTCAATCTTCAGCGTTCATACACATACATCGACAGTTTGTTTTTCAGAAAGCTGAAGGCAGACATGGGTACAAGGAATTAATAATCACCCTTAAGCATCAATCCATCCTAGAAGGAAGGTACATTAGCCAGCAATTAGCCAGGCCACCATTGTTCCTGTTACTTAAACTCAATGAGTTCCTTGATAAACAATTAAAGTCTCTACAAATTTTACATGGTTCCCCAATATCTTCTACTTCAAAGGCATTAATAAAAACACTTTAGCTAACATTAAATTATTATTTAAAGCTATTAATTAGCTACGATGAACACCGACACATATGAAAACATCTTTCAATGTTAGGATTAAAAAACTTGAGATATCTTCGCTCCTAGGAGTCAATTCTTTTTCTTAATCATTTTTCTTAATCAAACCTATGCCACAGTCTACAGGGTTCCTCAATAGAAACTAATATGCACTAGCTGTGTGACACTTTCTAATTCTTAATTTCTATCATCTTCAAGCCAGGGTCATAGGCAACACCCTATCCTATTTTTACTCATGTTTATATTCCCACTAAACTAACCTCTATCATAATCTCATAGTGTAACTATTAATAACCCTCATTTATCAAAATTCTACTAAAGCTAACAATATTTTTGTACTAATTTATTGTTTTGGTTGAACAGTAAACCTAAAGATAATATCATATTCCTAATTATTCACAGGTAAAAATGCCTAGTAGTACAGGTTATTTCCACGAAATAATCAAGCTACATTAAAAGCATTGGGGAATCACTCATCCAGTAACACCATTCAAGATACTAGAGAAAAATGGCAAACACAAGCTTTCTTAGTATTCAAGCACCTATACTGGCCTGTCTTTGGTGTTGGGACAGAAAACGTCATCAGTTGCAGCCCCTAAGAGCATCACCTCTGCATATTCACTGTGGTCCCTTTTAAATGGTCCTGCCAACCTCTCATCCTCCTTTCGCTCTCTGTCTGTTTCCCGCCTCCCTGTTTCCTTTCTCCTATTGCTCCTGTCCATGGAGGCTCATGTCCCCCTTTTCCTGTCCCATTTTCATGAGACCTTTCCATAACAAAATGTTCTCTGCTTGAATTCTATCACCTGTCAATGATTTTCTTAACTTACAACAAATATGCAAAGACATAGCATTATCAAGGGACATTCTGGAGCCAATTCCTTTGGTCCTTATTTAACTGAGATTCATCCATCAGTTCCCAGGCTGGTGAGCTGATTTTTGGAAGTCAATTTTCAACTGATACTCCTCTAATATGGCCACCTGACACAAGCAACCTGTACAGCAGACCAGTTCGGCTGCGGGTTACAAATTCTGAACACCCAGAGGCAGCCCAGCCCCCATTTGCTGGTCCAGGTAGGCCAGGAACTGTTACTGGTTCCAGTTTGCTGTCGCTGCTCACAGTCACCTGAGGAAACTGACATGCGTACCAGACAAGTTCGGTGGGCTCTGAATGCCTAACACCCAGGGACAGCCCACCCCATCTGCAGGCCCAAGACCTTGCACTCCCAAACACTGCTGACACCCGGGGAACAGCTCCATTCATGAGAAGAGGAATGACATCAGAATATTGGATCTGTTTGCATCTACCAGAAGAGAACCTTGGTCCCACACCCACCAGGAGAACAAGAAACTCTTGCTACACCCACCAGAAGAAAGGATTGAAGGAACCAGCTTCCATTTTGGCAGCCATAACGGTCGAACATGTGCTTCTATGACCTTCTTCTAGACACTAGAAAGTCAGATGCCTGTCTTGTGACAAGGAACCAATCAGAAGTTAGCTGGTGGCGCTATGCTTTACAACCCTGGTTGTGCTTTACAGACAAGCGCATAGCAATGACGTAGAGAGCATAGCAACCACCCTGGGAGGGCCTATGGGCCATAACAACTAGTTGACCAATTAACGCAGGGCAAGCCCTCCAAGGCTGGAGGCACACCAATTGTAAGCCTGTGCATACCCTAGACTCTCCCCTTACGCTGACCTATAAGATCTTTCGGGAGCCCCTAGGAGCCGTCTTTTATGGCCATCCGCCATGGAGGGTGGGTGAAAGATCTGAGCTAACATGGGGTTAGCTCGTTAAATTACAATAAAGCCTCGTGCAGTTTGCAGCAAGCTCTCGAATCTGCTTGGTGATTGGGGTGACCGCGAACGTGGCCTGGGACCCCGGATACTTGAGTTTTCGGGGGTCTAACAGGATGAGAAGGGGACAATGTAAAAACACATCCAACAAAAGAAAACCAGAGACTAGGAACCATAAACCACTAAGACCTGAACATCACAATGCAGATGAAACAGAAGAGAATGACCTTAAAAACATCTTCAGGAAAATGATAAAGGATCTCAAAGAGGACATGAGAAAATCCCTTAAAGAAATGGAAGAAAAAATAACCAAAAAAATAGAAGATATCAATCTTAAAGTCAATCAATATCAATCTCTCAAGTAAACAGTTCAAGACCTAAATTCTGAAATAGAGACAATGAAGAAAGCACAGTCTAAGGGAATGATAGAAATAGAAAAGCTGCTAAACAATCAGGAACTACAAATGTAAGCATAACCAACAGAATACAAGAGATGGAAGAGAGAAACTCGGGTTGAAGACACTCTAGCGAAAATAGATTCATCAACCAAAGAAAGTCTTAAGTCCAACAAATCCCTATCACAAAATTTCCAGGAAATATGGGATACTGTGAAAAGACCAAACCTAAGAATAATAGGTATAGAAGAAGGTGAAGAACTCCAACTCAAAGGCACAGAAAACAAAATCATACAAGAAAACTTTCCCAACCTAAAGATAGACATACCAAAGAAAACACAAGAAACCTACAGAACACCAAATAGACTGAACCAAAAAAAAGGTCACCTCGCCACATAATAATCAAAACACCAAACATACAAAACAAAGAGAAAATATTAAGAGCAGCAAAGTGAAAAGGTCAAGTAACATATAAATGCAAACCTATCAGAATCACACCTGACTTTTCCTTGGAAACTCTGAAAGCCAGAAGTTCCTGGAGAGATATTCTACGTACACCAAGAGACCATGGATGCCAGTCCAGACTACTATATCCAGCAAACCTTTCAATCATTATAGATGGAGAAAAGAAGATATTCCATGAAAAAATAAGATTCAAATAATACATATCCACGAATCCAGCACTACAGAAAGTATTGGAAAGAAAATTCCAACCCAGGGAAGTTAACTACAACCAGAAAAACATAGGCAATAGATAATTCCAAATTACCAACAACCAAAAGGAATAATGGACAGAATCCCACATATAATCTTACCACCATCACCAAATCAAAAACAAACAAGAATGAACAATAATCAATTGTCATTAATATCCATCAACATTAATGGTCTCAATTCCCCTATAAAAAGACACAGATTAGCAGAATGGATAAGAAGACAGGATCCTTCTTTCTGCTGAATACAAGAAACACACCTCAACCATAAAGACAGATTGGACCTACGAATTAAAGGTTGGGGAAAGATCTTCCAATCAAATGGCCCCAAGAAATAAGCAAGAGTAGCAATCCTAATATCCAATAAATTGGACTTTAAAATAAATCAGTCAAAAGAGTTGAAGAAGATCACTTCCTACTCATCACAGTAGAAATCCATCACGATGAAGTCTCAATTCTGAACATTTATGTCCCAAACACGAAGGCATCAACATTTGTAAGAGAAATATTACTAAAATTCAAATCACACATAAAATCCGCAAACACTTATACTGGGAGATTTCAACACCCCACTCTCAACACTGGACAGAAACTTATCAAAGAAACAAATGATCTAGTAGAAGTTATGGCACAATTAGACTTAACAGATATCTATAGAATATTCCACTCAAATACTAAACAATTTACCTTGTTCTCAGCGCGACATGGAAACTTCTCTAAAATCCACCACATTCTTGGCAACATGGCAAACCTCAATAGGTACAAAAAAACTTGAAATAAAGCCCTGTGTCTTATCAGACCACCATGATTTAAAATTAGAATTAAAAAACAACACGAACTACAGAAAACCTACAAACTCACGGAAATTAAGTAACACCCAATTGCACAATTTATGGGTCCAGGAAGAAATAAAAAAAAATAAAGTTTTCCTAGAATTCAATGAGAATGCAGATACAACATACACAAACCTATGGGTTACTTTGAAGGCAGTGCTAAGAGGAAAGTTCAAAGTGCTAAATGCCCACATGAAGAAGCAGGAGAATAATCACACTAGAGAATTAACAGCACAGATGAAAGCTTTAGAAAACAAAGAAGACAATACACCCTGGAGGAGCTGATACCAGGAAATAATCCAATTGAGGGCTGAAATCAATAAAATGGAAACTAGGAGAACAAAACAAAGAATCAACATAACAAAAAGTTGGTTCCTCGAGAAAATCCACAAGATAGACAAACCTTTATCCAAGGTTACCAAACAACAAAGAGTGAACATGCAAATTAATAAAATCAGGAATGAAAAGGGGGACATAACAACAGACACAGAGGAAATCCAGAGAAACATCAGGTCATAGTTTAAAAACCTATATTCCTCAAAATTTGAAAATCTAAAGGACATGCAAAATTTTCAGTAGAGATTTCACTTACCAAAATTAAATCAAGAACAGATAAGCAACTTAAATTGGCCTATAAACTCTAATGAAATTGAAGCAGTCATTAAAGTCTCCCCCCAAAAAAAGGCCCAGGGGCAGATGGCTTCAGTGCAGAATTCTACCATAAATTCAAAGTACAGCTAATACCAATTCCCCTCAAATATTCCACACAATAGAAGCAGAAGTGCCATTAACAAACTCTTTTATGAGGCCACAATAATCTTGATGCCCAAGCCACACAAAGACACAACTAAGAAAGAGAACTACAGACCAATATCCCTCATGAACATTGATGCAAAAATTCTCAATAAAATATTGGCAAATCAAATCCAAGAACACATCAGAGAAATCATCCATTCCGATCAAGTAGGCTTCATCCCAGGGATGCAAGGATGGTTCAACATACAAAAATCCAACAATGTAATCCACCATATAAACAGATTGAGGAAAAAAATCACATGATCATCTCACTAGATGCTGAAAAAGCCTTTGACAAAATCCAACACCCCATCATGATAAAGGTCCTGGAGAAACCAGCGATAGCAAGAATATAACTCAACATAATAAAAGCAATATACAGCAAGCCAATAGCCAACATCAAATTAAATGGTGAGAAACTCAATGCAATTCCTCTAAAATCAGGAACAAGGCAAGGCTGTCCACTCTCTCCATACCTCTTCAATATTGTCCTTGAATTTCTAGCTAGAGCAACAAGACAACAAAAGGAGATTAAGAGAATACAAATCGGAAAGGAAGCAGTCAAACTCTCACTATTTGCAGGTGATATGATAGTCTACATAAGTGACCCCAAAACTGAACAATGGAACTCCTACAGCTGATAAACACCTTCAGCAAAGTGCCAGGATACAAGATTAACTGAAAAAAATCTATAGCCCTACTATATACAGGTGACACATTGGTGGAGAAAGAAATCAGAGAAGCATCACCCTTTACAATTGCCACAAACATAAAATACCTTGGAGTAACACTAACCAAAAAGTGAAAGACTTGTACCATAAGAATTTTGAGTCACTAAAGAAAGAAATTAAAGAAGATATCCGAAAATGGAAAGATCTACCGTGCTCTTGAATAGGCATAATCACCATAGTAATAATAGCAAACTTACAAAAAGCAATCTACAAATTGAATACAATCCCCATCAAAATCCCAACACAATTCTTCACAAAAAAAACTTGAAATAACAATTTTCAACTTCATATGGAGAAACAAAAACCCAGGATAGCCAAAACAACCCTGTACAATAGAGGAACTCCTGGAGGCATCACCATCCCTAACTTTAAGCTCTATTACAGAGCTATAGTCCTGAAAACAGCTTGGTATTGCAACAAAAATAGACAGGTAGACCAAGGGAATAGAATTGCAAACCCTGATATTAACCCACACACTTTTGAATACCTGATTTTTGACAAACAATCCAAATATATACGCTGGAACAAAGAGAACATCTTCAAAAAATGGTGCTGGCATAACTGGATGCAAACATGTAGAAGACTACAGATAGACCCAAGCCTTTCACCCTGCACAAAACATAAGTCAAAATGGATCAAAAATCTCAACATAAACCCAGCCACACTAAACTTACTAGAAGATAAAGCGGGAAATACCCTTGAATTAATCGGTTCAGAAGACCTCTTCCTGAACATAACACCAGTAGTACAGACACTGAGATCAACAATTAATAAATGGGACCTCCTGAAACTGAGTAGCTTCTGTAAGTCAAAGGACATAGTTATCAAGACAAAACAACAGCTCACAGACTGGAAAAATTTATTCTCCAACCCCACATGTGACAGAGGGCTGATCTCCAAAATATACAAAGAAATCCTGAAGCTATTCTCCAAAACACCAAACAATCTAAATAAAAAATGGGGTAGAGAACTAAATAGACAATTCTCAAAAGAGGAATCTAAAATGGCTGAAAGACACATGAGAAAGTGTTCAAAATCCTTAGTCAGCAGGGAAATGGAAATCAAAACAACTTTGAGATACCATCTTACTCCTGTCAGAAGGCTAAAATCAAAAATACCAAAGACAGTTTATGCTGGATAGGATGCGGAGAAAGAGGAACACTCCTCCACTGCTGGTGGGAGTGCCAACTTGTACAGCCACTGTGGCAATCAGTATGGCAACTCCTCAAGAAAATGGGAATGAGTCTACCACAAGATCCAGCAATCCCACTCCTAGGAATATACCCATAAGAAGCCCATTTGTGTAACAAGGACATATGTTCAATCATGTTCATAGCAGCATTATTTGTAATAGCCAGAAACTGGAAGCAGCCTAGATGCCCCTCACCAGAAGAATGGATGGAGAAATTGTGGTACATTTATACAATGGAGTACTCCTCAGCAGAAAAAAAGAATGGAATCTTGAAATTTGCAGGAAAATGGATGGAACTCGAAGAAACCATTCTGAGCGAGATATATATATGCTAATTGAAAGTCAAATATGTGATGAATCCAAGTTGTTTCAGTGAGTGATCACCTGTGCATGCAAATTTGATTTCATCTTTAGTAAGCAGTAAAGATATATGCTTGCCAAAAAGAAAATAATAAGGGACACACAGGAAGACAAATGTCACACAATTTCAATTTCATGTGTAACCTAGAAATGATGAACTTATGGAAACAGAGAGCAGAATTGTGGCTATTAGGCTTCAATGTGGGTCTTTTAACAATGGGGAAATGATTTGTTTAATGATATAAAACTGCAGTTAGACAAGAGGCATGGACTCTGTGATGTGTTGTGGTGTACTGAGAGCAGGATAAATATGGTTGATAACAATATGCTATATTTTAAATGTTGTGAGTTAGTATATTTTAAGTGTTCTCAAAACAAACATGATGAATATGTGTGATATAACATGTTAATTGGTTTAATTTAGCCATGCCATTGTGAACATACTGTATTATGTATCATAATTGTGCATGACTTTATTTATGAGCTAAATAAATGAACAGAGAAATAAAAAAGATTAATTTTATTTTTGTAAATTTTATTTTAAATACAATCAATCTTATTTTACATATCCATCTCTGTTCCCATGCCCTACTATACTCCCATGCATCCCACTGAACCCCCCATCCTAGCACCCATTCACTGCCCAGGGAGGGTCTGTCCTTCCATGAGGGGTCATCAAATCTCTCAAGTCATTTGGGCCAAGGCCTAGGTACTCCCGTGTATATCTAAGCTAAGAGAGTATCCCTGTTTGGGAAATGGGCCTCTGAAGTCTGTTTGAGTCCTAGGGATACTTCCTGGTACCACTACAAGAGGCCCGACGGACTCCCTAGTCCTCCTAACTGACACCCACATTCAGGGATCCTTGTTAGGACCTATGCTGGTTCCCCAGATGTCTGACTGGGATTCATGTGCTCTCACTTGCTCAGGTCAGCTGTTTCTGTGGGTTTTCCCATCATGGACTTGACCACTTTGCTCATCACTCGTCCCTCTCTACAACTGGATACTAGGAGTCTGGCTCAGTGTTTAGCTGTGGTTCTCTGCTTCTGCTTCCATCAGCTGCTGGATGAAGGCTCTAGGATGTCAAACAATGTAGACATCAATCTCACTATTGGGGAAGGTCATTTAAGGTAGCCTCTCCACTACTGCTTATGTTCTTAGTTGGGGTCAACCTTGGAGATCTCTGGACATTTCCCTACTGCCAGATTTCCATTTAAACCTATAATTGCTTCCTCTATTAAGGCATCATTTTCCTTCCTTTCTTTCTCTGTTCTTACTGCAAATCCTTCTACCTATCAATCACCCATCCTCTTTTTATACTACCTCCCCACTCCCCTTTTCTCCCAATTGACTCAAGAGGATGTTCCCTTTCTTCTTCTCTTTGGGAACCATATATGTCTCTCTTAGCATCCTCATTGTTTCCTAGGTTTTCTGGTAGTGTGGACTGTAGTCTGGTTAACATTTGCTCTATGTCTAACAGCCTTTTATGAGAGAGTACATACCATTTTTGTCTTTCAAGTGTCTTGGTTATCACACTGGATGACATCTTTAGTTCCATCCACTTGGCTGCAGATTTCATGATGTCTTCTTTTTATGGAGGTTATCTTTCTATATATTGTTTATCTTAGGGTTAATGCATAAAACACTCTATGGTCAATGAGGCAGGAAGATAGGAAGGACTAGGAGACATGGAAAATTCTGAGAAAGGTAGGCAGATGGAGCCCACCATACAACTGACATGTAAAGACCTGGAAGAAAGGACACATCAGTCATTCTCTGGTAAGATAAGACCATGTGGAAATGCATAGATTAATAGAAATAGATGAATAATTGAGACAGAACTAACAGTTTTGACATAATTATAGCATCTGAGTGTGTGTGTGTTTGGGGGGCTGAGAAGGGCAGCAGGACCTAGGTGGTACAAGAAAATTCAGTAACAATCATTTTTCTCCACAGAGTAGTAATACATTGTGAAAATGTGCCACATTTTCTTTATTCTTTATTCAGTTGGGTGGCATCTGTGTTGGTTCCAGGTTCTGGTTTTTACAAACAATGTTGCTATGAACATAGCTGAACCAATAGCTTTGTGGTAGAAATGTGTATACTTTGGGTATATGCCTAAGAGTGGAATTGATGGATATTGAGAGTTAATGATTCCCATTTTCTTGAGAAAATGCCATACTGGTTTTCAAAGTGTCTGTACAAGTTTGCACTGCCACCATCAATGGAGGGGTGCTCCCCTGTTTACACATCCTCTGCAGCATAAACTTCCATTGGTGTATTTGATTTTAGTCATTCTGACAGGTGCAAGATGATATCTCAGAGTTGTTTTGACCTGCATTTCCCTGATGGCTAAGGTGGTTGAACACTTTCTTAACCATTTTAGATTCCTCTATTGAGAATTCTCTATTTAGTTCTGTACCCCACTTGATTATTTTGTGTTTTGATGACTAGCTTCTTGAGTACTTAGTATATTTTAGAAATCAGCCCTCTGTAAGACATGGGGTTGTTGAATATATTTTCCTGTTCTGTGGTCTGCCATTTTGTCATGTTGACTATGTCTTTTGCCTTATAGAAGCTTCTCATTTTCAGGAGGTACCATTTATTGTCAATTTCAGTGTCTGTGCTCCTGGTTATGTTTATGAATCACTCTCCTGTATCAATTTATTCAAGGGTACCTACCACTTTATTTTGTAATAGTAAGGTTGAATTTATGTTGATGTTTTTGATACATTCAGACTTAAGTCCAATATTCTACATGTCCATATCCAGTTATAACAGCACTTTGAAGACGTTTTCGTTTTTCCATTGTAAAACTTTAGCTTCTTTGTCTAAAATCAGGTGTTCATGGGTATGTGGGTTAATATCAGGGCCTTCAATTCAATTCCATTGGTCTACCTGTCTATTTCCGTTCCAATACCAACCGTTTTCTTTACCATAGCTCTATAATTAAGCTTGAAGTCAGGGATGGTGATGCTGCCAGAAGTTCCTTTATTGTAAAGGGCTGTTTGCCTATCCTGGGTATTTTGTTTTTCCTTATAAATTTGATTATTATTCTTTCAAGGTTTGTGAAGAATTGTGCTGTGATTTTGATGATCAGTGTATTGAATATGTAGACTGCTTTTGTCAAGGTTAGCCATGGGCTTTTTTTTTGGATGGGAAAATATTGATGAGTGCTTCCTTTCTGTTAAAGGTTATAGGTCTATT
This sequence comes from Cricetulus griseus, assembly GCF_003668045.3. Taxonomy (NCBI): domain Eukaryota; kingdom Metazoa; phylum Chordata; class Mammalia; order Rodentia; family Cricetidae; genus Cricetulus; species Cricetulus griseus. The sequence continues at coordinate 9,385,864 of NW_023276919.1, read as the reverse complement.
AACATTGCTTTTCTGTTGCTGATTTAAATTTTCTAGGTGATACCTATCCAGAAAATTGTCCATTTCCCATAATGTTCCAATTTTGTGGATTACAGACTTTTAAACTCTGACCTCATAATTCTCTGGGTTTTCAAATTGTTAACTGGATATTTTTTCAAATAGATTTTATTTGGTTTATATTTTGAGGCAGGATTAGTCTCTGTAGCCATGACTCTCCTGGGGCTCATTCTATAGTTGAGGCTGGTTCCCATGTCAAAAAGATCAGCTTGCTTCTGACTGCAAAATAGTGGGAATAATGGCTTGTTCCAAAATATCCCAAGAAAGACAGATTTTTATATAAAGCATAAAATTGTTGTTCCTCCTCCCTGATCCTCATCATTTTCCAACCAAACAACTCCACATACTTCATTCCTTTCATTATGAGAATTCCTTTTGAGCAATCAAGTAAAATGATTTTTTGCCATTTATATCTCAACCATTTATATTGAAGTGACTTGCTCCTCAGATTGTCCTTGTAGGAGATGTCTTCACATATGAACCCTAAACCAAGTTCCAGCTGACTGCAGATAACCTAAAGTGGTTTACGAATTTTTATGATTACTTTCTTGTGATTTTTCTATCCTTAAATTTCTTAAAATCCCAACATTTTACTTGTCCTCTTACTATCTTTTTATGCATATCCATTACTACTCTCAAATTGCTACATTCGGTTGATTTTATCATTCTTTAATCTTTGTGTAATTACCACTATGGTATAATTTTTGAAGACATGAGAATGATCTCTTAAGTCCCAAATTGTGTCCCATTATTAATCAATCACATAATGAGCAGTTAAGAGGATAAGAAACTCTGTCTTTAATGGAATACATGCTTAAAATATAGTTTTTGTTTTGTGTGTTCTATTTTACTGTGAATCCTAAATAAGAGAACAGTCACAAATGATTTGCAAGGGGTAAGAATCTAAGAGGATTTGGAAGAAGAAAAAGAAAACAATTAAAATATATTGTGTGAAAACAAGAAAAATACAAAATACAAATTTCAAAAGTTTGCATTATTAAACATAATTTTATAAAATACACTTTTGCTAAGTCTTGAAGTTGTGAAGAGGCTCACAATTGTTGAATTTGGCTTCTTTCTATGTTTAACATTATAAGTCAGGATTGACATTTATCTTAGCATATTTCCTTGTGTGTGACCTAGATATGCTTGTTTATGTACTTCTGCCTTTAACCCTGACAAACTTATTGACTTAGCATTTTATTTGCCTGTCAAATCACTATGATCTCCCATTGCTGAACATGTTCATAAAAATAGATGAGCCACTTATGCACTCTACAAAGCCACTAATTTACCAGATGATCCTAAAAATTACTTGTCACTTAATGTTTTTTAGTTAATTCTCCTGAAAACACAGTTCATCAAATGAAAAATATGGTAGTCATTAATTGTTGCTTGACTTACTTCTATTTGTATTAGTGACAAGTGTTGATCCTATATTATCTTTTAGGCCATGATAAGTATGGAAGACACATATGACTACAAAGAAGTCATTTTTGATTCTCATGGCTTAGGCCATATCTGTCAAACTAATGATAAACTGGCTACCATGTTTTGCCTTTGAGGATGTCAAATTTATGTCAGTAAAAAGTGGTTCCATTGCTGAGTGTATTATTTTCATAGCATTGAGCGAGAACATACCACATGCCACTTCTCATATTTTAACAGTGAGCATTCATTTTAAAAAATCTTAAATTCATTCGTGTCCAAGGTCACATTCTCTAATTAGATGGGTTATGTTTTTACAAGGTATTAAGGCCCCATGAAGTTCCACAAAATATCAGGATTTTATCTTTCTGTATTATTATTTTTTAAATTATTTTATTAGTTCAAGTTAGGGAACAAGCTTGTTGCACATGTAAGTCCCTTCTACCTCTCCCTCCCCTCATCCCCATCCCTCCTTCCCAATCCCCAACCTAGCCTCCACCCCATCCACCTACCACTCCCCGGCAGGGTAGGGCCCTCAATAGAGGCTCTGCAAAGTCCACCAAATGTTGCTGTGCTGGGCCTGGGCCCTATCACATTTGTCCAGGGACAGAGTGTATCCCTTCGCGTTCATTCTTACATCCGGAAAAAATACTAATCCACTACCAGAGGCTTCCTGGAGTCCAGAGGCCTCCTTATTGACACCCATGTTCAGGGGTCTGGATGAGTCTTGTACTGGCCTCCCAGACAGCATCTGGGGTCGATGTGCTCTCCCTTCTTCAGGGCAACTGTTTCTGTGAGTTTCTCCAACCTGCTACAGACCCCTTAGATATTCATTCCTCCCTCTCTTCAACTAAATTCCAGATTTCAGCTCAGTGTATATCTGTGGATGTCTATCTTTGTTTCCATCAGCCACTGGATGAGGGCTCTAGGATGGCATAAAGAGTAGTCATAAATCTCATTTTAGAGGAAGGGCTTCTAGGTTATAATCTCCATCATTACCTGGATTGTCAGATCGTGTCATCATTGTAGGTCTCTGGAGATCTCCCTAGTTCCAGATCTCTTCTAGGACCTATAGTGGCTCCATCTAATATGGTATCTCTCATACTGCTCTCTCTCCTCTATTATTCCCCCAACTCAATATTTCTGCTCCTCCATTTCCTCTCCTCTACTCCTCTTCTCCTGCTTTTACTGTGGCAGCTCCCTCTCCCCTACCCCCATGCTCCCAATTAGCTCAGCAGTTCATGCTACTTCCCATTCCTGGGGTCCATTTATCCCTTAGAGTCCTTCATGTTTCCTAGTTTCTTTAGTAAACAGGATTATAGGCTGTTAATCCTTTGCTCTATGTCTAAAATTCATATAAGAGTGAGTACATAACAGGTTTGTCTTTTTGTGACTGGGTTACCACACTCAGGATGGTTTCTTCTAGTTCCATCCGTTTGCCTGCGAATTTCACGATTCCATTGCTTTTTTCTGCTGAGTAGTACTCCATTGTATAAATATACCACATTTTCTCTACCCATTCTTCAGTTGATGGGCATCTAGGTTGCTTCCAGGTTCTGGTTATTACAAACAATGCTGCTATGTACATGGTTGAACATATGGCCTTGTTGTATGAGCATGCATTTTTGGGTATATAACCAAGAGAGGAATGGCTGGATCTTGAGGTAGACTGACTCCCATTTTTCTGAGCAATCGCCATACTGATTTGCAGAGTGATCTTACAAGTTCGCACTCCCACCAGGAATGAATGAGTGTTGCCTTTTCTCCACATCCACTCCAGCTTGATTTTCATTGGTATTTTTGATTTTAGCCATTCTGACAGGTGTGAGGTGGTATCTCAGAGTTGTTTTGAGTTGCATTTTTCTGATTGCCAAGGATTTTGAGCACTTTCTTAAATGTCTTTAGGCCACTTCAGATTGCTCTGTTGAGAATTCTCTATTTAGTTCTGCACCCCACTTTTTAATTTCATTGTTTGGTATTTTGGTGGCTGGCTTCTTGGGCTCCTTATATATAAGGAAATCAGTCCTCTGTCATATGTGGGATGGGTGAAAATCTTTTCTGATTATGTGGGCTGTCGTTTTATCTTACTGACTGTGTCCTTTGCCTTGCAGAAGCTTCTCAGTTTCAGGAGGTTCCATTTAATAATTGCAGACCTCAATGTCTGTGCTACTGGTGTCAGGTTCAGGAAGCAGTCTCCTGTGCCAATTTGTTCAAGGGTAATTCCCACTTTCAATTCTAGAAGATTCAGTGTGGCTGGATTTATGGTTAGATCTTTGATCCATTTGCACTTAAGTTTTGTGCGTGGTGACAGGTATGGATCTATCTGCAATCTTCTGCATTTCCGAATCCAATTGTGCCAGCACCATTTGTTGAAGATGCTATCTTTTTTCCATTGCATAGATTTATCACCTTTATCAAAAATAAGGTGTTTGTAGGTATGTGGGTTAATATCAGGGTTTTCAATTCGATTCCATTGGTCTATCAGATTATTTTTTGGCAATACCAAGCTGTTTTCAGATCTATGGCTCTATAGTAGAGCTTGAAGTCAGGGATGGTGATGCCTCCAGTAGATCCTTTATTGTAAAGAGTTGTTTTAGCTATCCTGTGTTTTTTTTATTTTTCCATATAAAGTTGAGTATTGTTCTTTCAATGTCTGTGAAAACCTGTGTTGGGATCTTGATGGGGATTGTGTTGAATGTGTAGATTGCTTTTGGCAGGATGGCTATTTTTACTATGTTGATTCTACCTATCCAAGAGCATGGGAGATCTTTCCATTTTCTGGTATCTTCTTTAATTTATTTCTTTAAAGTCTCAAAGTTCTTATTGTACAGGTCTTTCACTTTTTTGGTTAGTGTTACCCCAAGATATTTTATGTTGCTTGTGGATATTGTGAAAGGTGATGTTTCCCTGATTTCTTTCTCATTGGATTTATCATCTTTTTATAGTAGGGCTACTGATTTTTTGTAACCTGCTACCTTGCTGAAGGTGTTTATTAGCTGTAGGAGTGCTCTGGTAGAGTTTTTCGGTACACTATTGTAGACTATCATGTCATCTGTAAACAGTGAAAGTTTGAATTCTTCCTTTCCAATTTGTATCCCTTTGATCCCCTTTTCTTGTCATATTGCTCTAGCAAAAACTTCAAGTAGAATATTGGGGAGATATGGAGAGAGTGGACAGCGTTGTCTTATTCCTGATTTTAGAGAAAACTCTTTGAGTTACTCCCTATTTAGTTTTATGTTGGCTATTGGTTTGGTGTATATTGCGCTCATCATGTTTAGATATGTTCACATTATTCTTGTACTCTCCAAGATCTTTATAATGAAGGGATATTGGATTTTTTCCAAAGGCTTTTTTAGCAACAAGTGAGATGATCATGTGGTTTTTCTTTTTCAGTTTGTTTATATGGTTGATTCCATTGATGGATTTGCGTATGTTGAACCTTCCTTGCATCCCTGGGATGAAGCCTACTTGATCATGGTGGATGATTTTTATGATATGTTCTTGGATTCAATTTGCCAATATTTTATTGAATATTTTAGCATCAATGTTCATGAGAGATATCGGTCTGTAGTTCTCTTTCTTAGTCGTATCTTTGTGTGGCTTTCCTATCAAAGTGATTTTTATCCTCATAGAAATAGTTCAACAATATCCCATCTGCTTCTATTGACCTCTCTAGTAGTGTAAGTGTGTGTTGAAGTGTCCTACTATAAGTGTGTTGTGTGTGTGTGTGTGTGTGTGTGTGTGTGTGTGTGTGTGTGTGTGTGTGTTTATGTGTGGTTTGAGCTTTAGTAATGTTTCTTTTATAAATGTGGGTGCCTTAATATTTGGGGCACTGATGTTCAGGATTGAGACTACATCTTGATGAACTTTTCCTGTGATCAGTATGAAATGCCCTTCTTCATCTCTTTCGATTGATTTTAGTTTGAAGTCTAATTTGTTAGATTTTAGGATTTCTACACCAGCTTGTTTCTTGGGCACGTCTGATTTGAAAAACTTTTCCCATCCTTTTACTCTGGGGTAGCACCTGTCTTTGAAGTTGAGGTTTGTTTCTTGTAAACAACAGAAGGATGGATTCTGTTTTTGTATCCTTTCTGTTAGCCTATATCTTTTTATAGGTGAGTTATGACCATTGTCATTTAGGGATATTAATGTCCATTGTTTGTTGGTTCTTCTTTGTTTTGGATTTATTGTTGGTGGTGTCATTGTGTGTGGATTTTGCCCTCCTGTTTCTTTTTGTGTTTGGTAAAATTAGATTATCTATTGCGTGTGTTTTTGTGAGTGTAGTTAGGTTCGTTGGGTTGGAGTTTTCCTTCCAGAACCTTCCGTCGTGCTGGATTTGTGGATAGGTATTGTTTAAATCTATTTTTCTCATGGAATATCTTGTTTTCTCCATCTATAGTGGTTGAAACTTTTGCTGTGTACAGTAGTCTGGGTTGACATCCATGCTCCCTTAGTGCTTGTGAATCACACACGACTTTGCAATGGAACCTCTGAAAGCCAGAAGGTCTTGGGTAGATACCCTACAAGGCTACCCAAGACCTTCTGGCTTTCAGAGTTTCCATTGAGACGTCGTGTGTGATTCTGATTGATTTGCCTTTATATGTTACTTGGACTTTTTCCTTTGCTGCACTTAATATTTTCTCTTTATTCTGTAGATTTGGTGTTTTGATTATTATTTGTCAGGGGGACTTCTTTTTGTGGTACAGAATCTTTGGTGTTCTATAAGCTTCTTGTACCTTCATAGGCATATCCTTCTGTAGGTTTTGGAAGTATTCTTCTATGATTTTGTTGAATATGTTTTTGGTACCTTTGAGCAGTGTTTCTTCACCTTCTTCTATACATATTATTCTTAGGTTTGGACTTTTCATGGTGTCCCATATTTCCTAGATATTTTGTGTTGGGATTTGTTGGACTTGAGGTTTTCTTTGGTTGATGAATGTATATCCTCTAGCGGGTCTTCAACATCTGAGATTCTCTCTTCCATCTCTTGAATTCTTTTAGTTATACTCCCATCTTTAGTTCCTGATCGTTTATCCAGCCTTTCCATTTCCTGCATTGCCTCATTCTGTGTTTTCTTTATTTTCTCTATTTCAGCTTTCATGCTTTGAACTGTTTCATATGCTTCGTTCACTTGTTTGGTTGTTTTTTCTTGCGTTTCTTTAGATTCTTTAAGAGATTTGTTTATTTCTTGAATTTTTTTGGTTTGTCTTTTCCTCCATTTCGTGTAATTTTTTGCTTGCTTTTTCTTCTATTTCTTTAAGGGATTTTCTTGTTTCCTCTTTAAAATTATCTTGCCTAGATAATTTTTGAGGTCCATATCTTCTTCATGCTCTGTGTTGCTATTTTCAGATTTTGCTGGTGTGTAGTCCCTAGATTCTGGTGGTGTCATATTGGTCTTTCTGTTGTTGAGTGTGTTCTTATTCTGTCTTCTTCCCATATCTTCTTCCAGTGGGTGCAGGTAGGGTCTCTTTATCTCCCCTTGTGCCCAGTGGTTGAGTGGGCCATGGATTCAATGTCCACAGCTCTGGATGGTCTTGCCTCTCCTGGTAGTCTCCTCATTCTGAAGGAGTTAGACCTCCATAGGGGTCAGGTCAGTGGAATGGGAAGGAAGAGTAGGGTGTTTCCAGACACAGGGAGTTCCTCCCTGCCTGGGCAGGTCTACTCCAAACGGGTGCAGGACCAGAGAAATGGGGGTGAATGGGACTTTGGATGCGAGTTGGGTAAGAGTAGACGGTCAGTCACCTCTTTATGGATCAGGTCAGCGGAAAGGGAAGGAAGAGTAGGGTGTTTCAGATTCAGGGAGCTCCTCCCTGCCTGGATGTGTCTACCCCAAGCAGGTGCAGGCCCGGGGTGATTGGCATAAATGGGGCTTTGGATGGGAGTTGGGTAAGAGTAGAGGGTCACTCACCTCGTTATGGATCAGGTCGGTGGAAAGGGAAGGAAGAGTGGGGTGTTTCCAGATTAAGGGAGCTCTTCCCTGCCTGGGCGTGTCTACCCCAAGCAGGCTCAGGATGTAATTGGGGTAAATGGGGCTTTGGAAAGTAGTTGGGTGAGAACAGAGGGTAACTCACCACGTTATGGACCAGGTCGGCGGAAAGGGCTTTCTTTATTATTATTAAGTGTTTGCACCCCAACATTACCTTCTGTGAGTTTTGCTTCACACATTCTTTCCCATTTAAATTCTTTCTATAAAATCAGAGATAAGCATGGAGGAAATCTATTCCAGCAACTCCTTTTGCTTTATTATATCCTTACATGGATGTGTTTTCCTTGAATGTGAAAATTGAATATGGAATCCTTGGGTTGATAAATGTATTGTTCATTATCAAACAGTCCTGCATTTACATATTTTATTCTACATATAAGTGAAAAGGAAAAATAGCAGAGTATATTTGTGGAATAAAAAATGTCTTTCATTTTCCAAAATTTAAAAATTATTTCATGAAATTTTGCTGCAATTTACATTATAAAATCAGTGATGTGATTTGACATGACATTAACACCAGCATTTTCATTCCCTTCATGAAACAATAGAATTAACACAAATATGCCTTCAATTCCAATTGTTGGCAACAAACTCAGGACTTTGAATTTCTGAATAAGAGGCTAGCAATCAATGACAAGATTATGATTCTTTTGTTTTCTTATTATTTGAATTAGAAACAAGATTGTCTTACATTTGAATCCCAGTTCTCTCTCCCTCCCCTCCTCCCTTCCTCCCCTACCACCGCTTAAAGAAAACCCTAACTATCACATATCCTTTCTGCTCTCCATCGAAAGTGAGTCGTTACATAGGGGGTAATCAGAGTCTATCATATCCTTTGGGATAGGGCCTAGGCCCATCTCCATGTGTCTTGGCTGAGCGAGTATCGCTCTATGTGGAATGGGCTCCAAAATACATACCTATGCTAGTGATAAGTACCTATCTGCTATAGCAGGTCCAGTGGATTTCCGAGGTCTCTTCATTCAAACCCACGTTCCTGGGGTCTGGAATTGTCCTATGCTGTAATTCCAGCTACCAGTCTGGGTACCAAGAGCTCCCTCTTGTTCAGGTCAGCTGTTTCTGTAGGTTTCACCAGCCTGGTCCAGACCAGTTTTTTCATTACTCGTCCTTCTCTACAAGGATTCCAGTTCAGTGCTGTGATTAGCTGTGGGTGTCTACTTCTACTTCCACTAGCTGCTGGATGAAGGCTATACAATGACATAAAATTCAGTCATCAATCTCATTATCAGGGGAGGACATTTAAGGTAGCCTCTCCTCTGTTGCTTAGATTGTTAGCTGGTGTCATCTTTTTAGATCTCCAGACATTTCCTTACTGCCTGATTTTTCTGTAAACCTAAAATGTCTCCCTCTATTATGGTATCTCCTTTCTTGTTTTCTTCTATTCTTTCCCTGACTCAAACTTTCTGCTCCCTCATGTCCTCCTCACCTCTTCTTTTATCCCCTTCTTATTCTCCTAGCTCCCTCCCCGTCCTCCTCCCAGTTTGCTCAGGAGATCTTATCCCTGTCTGCTTCTCCAGGCGATCATGTATCGCCTTAGGGTTTTCCTTGTGTACTAGTTTCTCTGACAGTGTGGATTGTAGGGTGGTAATCCTTTAGTCTATGTCTAAACTCTGCATATGAGTGAATACATACCATGTTTGTTGTTTGCTGATTGAGTTACCTTTCTCAGAATTGTTTCTTCTAGTTTCATCCATTTTCCTACAAATTTCAAGATTCCATTGTTTTTTTGTTTGTTTGTTTGTTTTGTTTTTGTTTTTGTTTTTTTTTTCTGGTGAGTGGTACTCCATTGTGTAAATGTACCATATTTTATCTATCCTTTCTTCAGTTGAGGGCATCTAAGTTGCTTTTATAAATACTATAGCTCTATAATGTAGCATGAAATCAGGGATGATAATGCCTCCTGAAGTTCTTTTATTGAACAGGTTTGTTTGGGCTAACCTGGGTCTTTTGTTTTTCCATATAATGTTGAAAATTATTTTTTCAAGGTCTGTGAAGAATTGTGTTGGGATTTTGATGGGGATTGCAATGAATCTGTAGATCACCATTTTTAATATGTTGATCTTACCTATACCAGAACATGGGATATCCTTCCATTTTATGGCTACTTCTTTAATTTCTTTCTTTAAAGACTCGAAATTCTTATGATACACGTCTTTCACTTTTTTGGTTAGCATTACCCCAAGGTGCTTTTATATTGTTTGTGGCAATTGTAAAAGATGATGTCTCTTTGATTTCTTTCTTAACAGATTTATCATTGATATATAGTAGGGCTACTGATTTTTTATTATTATTTACTCAAAATCAAGCCTATTTGCAACACCCGTGTTATTGAAATAGAATTTCATTCTCATTTTAGTTTATTTTTTTCTGTGAAATCCAGAAAACTCTTTGAGCCTCATCAGCCAACACTCTCCCCTTGCCTGGGGGTTTGGTGGATTTTTCTGTAGTTAAGAGAAATAAAAATTAAACATTTGATTTCTCCAGAGATTGATAATAAGCCCCTAGTCCTGAAGACACTATTATTCAAACCTAGGCAAAAAACCCTTGAGCTGTAACTGACCTGAATGCTTCATCTTTGGGATCTGGTTTTTGTGGTAGCAGAAGTTTGCATGCAAGATTTCAAAGGAAGGAAACAACCAACAATCAATCATACCAGGCACTGATGACTAAGATCCACTTTAATGACCAAGGTGGCATGAAAATCCTCATGGTCCTACACTTGCATGCACACCCTGTTGGAAAGCAACAGTGTGTTTTTCTTTTGCTTTTTGTCACATATATTCATTTATTTTATTTTAAATTATTTTTCTTTCACTGAAAATAGATGTTTTTCACTCAATATATCTGATTAAACTTTTCTCCACCTATTTTTCCTAATCCCTTTCCAGTTCTGTTCACATCCAGATGGATACACACACAGTTTGTCTTATTAGAAAATAAACAAGCCTCCATTCTGCCTATTTAGGGAAAATTAACCCATGGGCATGGTACAGATAGGTGATAGAAGTAGGTGAGTAAATGACTCAAGTACATACCCAGATACACCCCCTACACACACACACACACACACACACACACACACACACACACACACATGCACACATATCACCACACACATGCATACACATGCTCTATGAACAATGTTCTGAAACACCAATACTCAAAGAGTTTCCATGCCACCGGTTACTGTGGCAGTCAGTCAGTTTTCTCATCATTCCTAGTAAATTGTCCATGTAACATGGCAAATGATTTTCTTTTTATTAGGCATGATTTTTTTATTTTAAAACAATATATTCTCACTTTATTACCAATTCCAGTTCCTCCTCCTGCTCACCCTACTTTCTTCACAACAAAGCCTATCCTCAGAGAGTACAAGGCTTCCCATGGGGAGTTAATGAAGTCTGGCACATCTCTTTAAGGCAGGACCATTGCCCTCCATCTATGTAGGGTAAGCTAGGTATCCCTTCAAAGAGATGGACTACCAAAAAGCCAATACAAACACTATGGATAAATCGTGGTCCAACTGTCAGTGAACTTACAGACTGACCAAGGCACACAACTGCCACCCATATGCACAGGACCCAGTTCAATCCCATGCAGGCTCCCTAGATGTCATTCAGGAGTCAATGAGATCCCACTAGTTCAGGTCAGATGTCTCTGTGTGTATCCCGCAAATAGTCTTGACCCCTTTGCTGATATTATTGATCATCCCTCTCTTTGACTGGACTCTGGGAGCTCAGCCCAGTTCTTAGATGTGGATCTCTGCACCTGCTTCCATCAATTGCAATAACAGATACGTATAGAACATTACACCCAATGGTTATGGACTACCCACTCTTCTTAACATCTCATAGAATTTTCTCAAAACTTAATTGTTTATGAGAACACACAAAAATGTCCATAGATACAGGAAAATTAAATTCACATCCTGCATTTTACCTGACTACAGCTCAGTAAATGTTTATTTTCAGAGGATATTAATAAAGTCATGTCATTTAGACATCATGATGCTATATGAACCACCTTGTAGAATTCCTGTCACTCCTATAAAACAAATCAGTACCTAAATCAGAAAGGGCTTATCTCTGGGGAAAAATACATAGGGCACAGGATAAACAGATTTATGTATGCATTTGTTGGAACAGATTAATTTATTTCTCCTCTACTTCAAAATCTTTTTTTCTTTAACTTCTTCGTTAAGTTGTTGTTCTGATCTTAAGACACTTTGGTTGCTTCATAGCAGTGAATTTATCTTCTAAAAATTTGTCTCCACAGGAATATTCCAGCTTTAAACTAACCTTAACACTTTGAATTTCAGTGGTGGACATAGTGCCATTTACAACTTTTTATCCCTGTGGTGAACTCATGAGTTCTTTCTCCCTTGAATAACCTGTTTTAGAAGTCAGGCTTAGTTACTCTGAAACACCAGTCCTTTGCTTTGCATCAAAGAACAAACATATGATGCTCATCAAAGTCACTATTTACACACATAAATTTACACAATAAAATTCATCCAACATAAAAAGAACAGAAATGTGAATACTCAACCATAAGATTTATAGTAGAGCTCTGTTTGACATTATTTGTACTCTCACAAAAACTGGACTACACATTCAGGAAAATATTTCTACTCATTTTCTCTTCCCTGGCTCATTTTTTTAATTATTGTCCTTTACAGAAAGCCATGCCAAAGTAAATGAATATTTATAAAACATTAATGCATTATTTTTATGTGATAGATTGTGGTATTTGGTTTTCTTGGAATGAATTACCTTGCTTTCTAGATTCATTATTTTGCTTTAAGAAAATATTCAGATCAAATTTACCTCAGCAGAGTCATTATTGAATATAAGCTTCCTGATAAAATCCCATTATTGGGGAAACTAAAAGCATGTAGTAATCTGAAACCAGCCCTCCTTTCTCTTTCAAAGGTTATTCCCTCCTCCATGGGAACTCAAGTTCTAAGGAAGAATACTGCTTGATGTCTAGCTTTCCTTATTCTATCTTCTTTTTATTTCTCATATCAAAATATTATTGCAGTCAAATGTAGAATTGTGAATCCTAGTTACAAATGACTAAAATATCTTGCTTTCTTATACAGCACAGGCCAACCTGCCTAGGGAATGGTACCTCATGAAACCTCAATGAAAGTAAGGACAATTCTTGCAGTCTGTCCTCTACCTTAATTACACACAGCAATATCATTCAGTGACATGACAGCAAAGTAAGCAAATGAGGTTAAGTAATCAATTTAGAAACTTTCTGGGTGAAATTAAGCTTATGATGTTGAGTGTTCATGCTTTTGAGGGTGCATCATTTAAAATTTCAATGAACATAGCTAATCATTTTTGTGAAGTTTTACTACTTTCAGTTTACTAGGATGCTTAAATTAATCCATTTATACATTATATGAAGGAATGCATATGTCAAATACACCCCTGGCTCTGGGTTTGAGAGAAAAATATGAATACAGAAAAGAAAGAAACCTTATTTTTGTTGGCATGTGTGTTTAAATGTTCATAGATTTCCAGTTTGGCCCAGTTTCAACTGAAATTCTGAGCAGGAATATGATATACCAACCACCTAAAAATTGAAATAATCACTATAAATCTGGAATAGTTTCTTTATATTATTCAAATAAAATGTGGTGACATTTTCTTTGGGCATGCCTGTTCTTGATTTTCTCTTGTCTAACTAAAAGTCTATGAATGCCATGAAATTTGGCTATGATTTAAATACTTCTAGTTAATAAGATTCTTTCAAGTCTCCAATAGAAATTCTCCAGATCACCTTAAGCTTCACTTCACACTATTATTGTTATTCAATTAAATGGTTTTAAGCACAAATTTTCTTTGCAACCCTGGATGCTTAAATATTCTTTAAATATTACTTGAATGAACAGTAATTGATTCATGTCAGCCAAGCATACATTCACCAAGAAGCATGCTTAAGATAGATATGTGAATATGAAGGTACAATGCTTACCCATGCTCCTGAAAAAACTTGAGAGTACCTCATTGTGAATATATAAGAAAATACCTAAATATCACTGTGATAAGTTTCAAATTTGTAAATGTAAAATGTGTAACTTTTCATTTTCAGTACCAGAATAATTTTGTGACCACAGGATAATGTAGGAGGAGATGTTATCAGTGGTGTGTGTTTTGCCAGTGAGAGTAAAAAATCCAAAATGATGCATCATTGGTATCCTTAATAGGCCCATATGTAAATGTGTGACCTTCATTGTATACATACTATCACCTTCTACTTACTAAATTTTCTGTTCGGGGAAATTTTCTAAGTCATTGCTGAATTTACCCACATGGCAAAATTAAGTGTCAGTTCTATTTATCCAGGTTAATATCATACATTTTTGCTTAGGGCCTAATAATTGACTATGACCCACTAGAGAACACACATTAGCAATTTAAAAATAAAATTTGAAACTCATTCTATATTACACAGCATAGGACATAAGGGGACAGCCTCAAAAACATCTTAAAAGTTATATATGTTTTATCATGCACATGCCAACAATTCATAATGTTAACAGTTACTGAATATAAAGCTCCTCGGTAAAATTCAACAAAGTCAATGTAAGTTCTGAATGGTCTGCCAAACAGGATGTAGGACAAAAGAGCAATAAAATTTCCAGAACATAAAAACTTGGTATTGCATTTGGTCTACTAAGAGGAATCCAGGAAATCCTCTGTAACAACCAAACTACTGATAGTTTCTCAAGAGTGCTGAAACAAGCAAGTAGCAATATGAAGATTCTGTTCCTAATTGTGGTCATCGGCTTTGTTGGCAGTGAAGTGGCACCACATTCTGAAGTAGAACAGGTTGAGGTATAGTCTGCTTGTGTGTTTGGGTCCCTGTGGCATAATTGCATTGTGTTTGCATGTGGGTCCCTGTGATATAATTCCAATGTGATGAGAATATTAATTCACATTAGCATACATATTATATACTTTTTCACATATTGTTGGTATGTGTGGGTATGTATGTGTGAATATTTTGATGTATGTATGTTTGGGTGGATGGTCTTAAGAGTATTAATAGTTTATGTGCACACAGAAATGAGATGGCATGGCCTATAGCTTTTAGCTGCAAATAAAAAAGGAACTTTTTGATATTTCAGACATTTCCATGAAACTCTCTGTACCACCTCCTTCCCTGGTGCTGAAATTCCACATACATACTGGCATGCCTGGTTTGTACACATCAGTTTTGTGAAAGAAACTCAAATACCTATCCTTTCATTAACATGGATATTCTGACCAAAGTGTTTTCCTACATTAATATATAGTATAACAAAAATATATATTTCAATTATTTATATTGGTTAAATTACATATTTCATGATTTAATGTTGCTTGCATCATTTTAACCAATCGTACTAAAATCATTATCAATCCATCCACATCTGTAGTCAGTATATTCATAGGAATCTCTTCTTTCTGCGGAATCAGTATTTCTATCTATGTTTGACACTGTCAAGATTAAATATAAAAAGATATTTTGTAAAGTTCTATTTTTCTACATGGAAGACTCATTGATAGTATATTTTATGTTTTCTAAATTGAGCCAGTAGATATATATTGCCTTATTGAAATAAATATTAATTGGATTAATCCAGAAAACAATGACTCTTTAATTTGTACCAGTGGCTGTCTGTAGTAATGACATAGGTTGTATTGACTGAAATCATTAACATAAATTTCAAAGACAAATCACGTTCTGAAAGACATGAATGTTAATTAGGGAGGTATAAACATCCTATGGAGGAGCCATATTTTATGTATGAAAATGCTGTTAATAAAAGTTAATATCTGGAGAAAAAAGCTAGTAATAAGAAATATGATTGGGTTGTTTTGTATCTATCATTTGCTATGATGGTGGCAATCTCTTTTGTTAAAGACAATTTTCAGTGATCCCACCACGTTCATAGGTGGAAGCATTTTAGTCCTATCCTTCTGTGAACCAAACACTGCTGAATGGATGCTTTCAATTACAGAATAATCATTAACTAGTTTTTACTTGTTTATTGCTTTGCTTACAGTGTAGAAAATGAGCGTACTTTTAGAGTTCATCTTCCCTATATTTATGGTTCTTTGCTTTTTTCAAGGAAAGAACATATTTATTCTTGTTGTTGGATTTTGGTGGTAGGAAGAACAACTTCAAAGCTTTAACTTGGATGTTTGGAAGAAAAAGTCAATAGAGTATGGTGTCCGTGGGGATGCAATAAATGAGTTTTACATTAAAAGTTGTAATACCTCATTAAAAAATGCAAAAAAATTCTGAGATGATTGTGTGATTTCAATTGTGATCTAAAAATTTTCAACATATAGTGATTATGCTTATGATAGCATGTTCATATTTATAATTATCATGGTTTGTAATGGATAATTATATGAATATTTGTATCACACAAAAGTCAATTATCAAGAACTATATATTTAAATAAATTTATTTTGATCTTAGAAAAAGAAAATAGTTCAGTTAAAAAATTATGTCATTCAAATCAATGTGAAAGTAGGAACTATGTTGCAAATTTATTTGAATGCTAATTACTATATTCTCCACAGAATTGAATGAAGCACAATGTCCAACATACTGTGACATATTTAAAATTGTATAGAATTCTGTATAAAAATATATGTCTCATGATGCCTATGAATATGCAAACAATTTTCATATTCAAAAACCACTAAAAATTGCATATTGTGATAAATATGAGTGTGGTATATTTGACAAGAAAGTACTCTGTCCTTATCAAAATGAATGTTCTCCACTGTTATGTTTACTACCAGCAATGAGGATATTAATTTACTTACACTTCTTAATTTTTCAATTATCTTGATTCTATATCTATTACTTTTATTTCTTTGTAAATTTTCTTTAAGAACATAATTTTAAATGTGAATATTTACAATCACTTATAGTATCAGAAAAGCTCACTTTGTTGTTTTACTTTTAACGCTGTATATTAAGAAAGAAAGCAAATCTGCAGAAATACATTTTGCGTATTGAAAATAAGTTCTATTCCTTTATCCTCATCATAGTTTCTCCTGCAGCTAATCCTCTCAATTCTTCTGCATCTCCCTTTCCCTTTTGAATCCACTACTCTTCTGACTCTAATTAAAATAGAACAGTCTCCTAAGAAATAACAAGCAGACATGACAAAAATAAAATGTAATAAGGTGAAGAAAAAGTTTTTTATTTTAAATCAAAGTTGGAAAATGAGAAGCTAACAGGAGGTAAAGAGTCCCAAAAGCACTTTACTTGGATTTTTCTTCAGATAGTTTACATCTTTTGCCACTAATTTTTTTCTTTTCCATTCATTTATATAGCTCATAAATAAAGTCATGCACAATTGTGATATATAATACAGTATGTTCACAATGGCATGTCTAAATTGAACCAATTAACATGTTATAACACACATATTCATCATTTTTATTTTGAGAACACTTAAAGTATACTATCTCACAATTTTTAATACATAGCATATTGTTATCAACCATATTTACCATGCTCTCAGTAGACCTCAAGACATCACAGAATCCATGCCTCTTATCCAACTGCAGGTTTTGTCCTTAAACCAATAATTTCCCCATAGTTAAAAGACCCACATTAAAGCCTAATAGCCATAATTCTGCTCTCTGTTCCCATAAGTTCATCATTTCTAGGTTACACATAAAATTGAAATTGTGTGACATTTGTCTTCCAGTGTGTCACTTTATATTTGGCAAGCATATAACTTTACTACTTACTAAGGATAAAATCAAATTTGCATGCACAGGTCAGCACTCACTGAAACACCTTGGATTCATCACATAATTGAGATTCAATTAGCATATATATATGTATGTATATATATATGATCAATAATGGCAATAAGTTATGCATCAATAGCAGTAACATCTTTTCCAGGAACTGCAGTCTTTTGAACAGAATTGTAGAGACATCCAGCACAGTCCATTTAAAAAAAACCAAAACCAACCAACCAACCAAACAAACAACAATAGCAAAGTAAAAAAATTCCCAGAAAACAGCACAGTTCTGTTAACTCTTGTGTTACTTGGCACCATTTTTTTAAATTAGCTCCTCAATCATCATCTGGGAGGAAAACATTCTGAGCAACATCATTAAAAACAGCCCTGATAAAGCATGGTCACTACTATGTATCAAGAAGCAGGTCCACATATGAGTGAGTACATATCACATTTGTCTTTTTGTGATTGGGTTGCCTTGCTCAGAATGGTTTCTTCAAGTTCCATCCATTTTCCTGCAAATTTCAAGATTCCATTGTTTTTTCTGCTGAGGAGTTCTCCATTGTGTAAATGTACCACAATGTCTCTATCCATTCTTTGGTTGAGGGGCATCTAGGCTGCTTCCAGTTTCTGGCTATTACAAATAATGCTGCTATGAACAAGGTTGAACATATGTCCTTATTTTATGAATGTGCTTCTTTTGGGTATATGCCTAGGAGTGGAATTGCTGGATCTTGTGGTAGACTCATTCCCATTTTCTTGAGGAGTTGCCATACTGATTGCCACAGTGGCTGTACAAGTTGGCACTCCCACCAGCAGTGGAGGAGTGTTCCTCTTTCTCCACATCCTCTCCAGCATAAACTGCCATTGGTATATTTGATTTTAGCCATTCTGATAGGAGTAAGATGGTATCTCAGAGTTGTTTTGATTTGCATTTCCCTGATGCCTAAGGATGTTGAACACTTTCTCATGTGTCTTTCAGCCATTTTAAAATCCTCTATTGAGAATTGTCTATTTAGTTCTGTACCCCATTTTTTATTTGGATTGTTTGGTGTTTTCGAGTCTACCTTCTTGAGTTCTTTGAATATTTTGGAGATCAGCCCTCTGTCAGATGTGGGGTTGGTGAATAAATGTGATTTTTTTCCTCAATCTGTTTATATGGTGGATTACAATGATGGATTTTCATATGTTATACCATCCTTGCATCCCTGGGATAAATCCTACTTGATCAGGATGGATGATTTCTCTGATGTGTTCTTGGATTCGGTTTGCCAATATTTTATTGAGAAATTTTGTATCAATATTCATGAGGGATATTGGTCTGTAGTTCTCTTTTTTTAGTTGTGTGTTTGTGTGGCTTGGGTATCAAGGTAATTTTGGCCTCATAAAAAGATTTTGGTATTGACCCTTCTGCTTCTAATGTGTGGAATACTTTGAGGAGAATTGCTATTAGTTGTACTTTGAATTTCTGGTAGAATTCTGTACTGAAGCCATCTGTCGCTGGGCTTTTATTCGTTGGGAGACTTCTAATGACTGCTTAATTTTCATTACAGTTCATATGTCTATTTAAGTTGCTTATCTGTTCTTGATTTAATTTTGGAAAGTGAAATCTCTACTGATAATTGTGCATTTCCTTTAGATTTTCAAATTTTGAGGAATATAGGATTTCAAAATATGACATGATGATTCTCTGGAATTTCCCTGTATCTGTTATGACCCCCTTTCCATTCCTGATTTTATTAATTTGCATGTTCACTCTTTGTTATTTGGTAAGTTTGGATAAAGTTTTGTCTATCTTCTTGATTTTCTCAAAGAACCAACTTTTTCTCATATTGATTTTTGTATTGTTCTCACAGTTTCCATATTATTGATTTCTGCCCTCAATTTGTTTATTTCCTGGTATCTGTTCTTCCGGTGTGTATTGGCTTCTTTGTTTCCTAAATCTTTCAGTTGTGCTGTTAAATCTCTACTGTGATTATTCTCCTGTTTCTTCATGTGGGCATTTAGAGCTATGAACTTTCCTCTTAGCACTGCTTTCAGAGTATCCCATCGGTTAGGTTGTGACTGCATTCTCATTGAATTCTAGGAAATCTTTAATTTCTTTTTTATTTCTTCATGGACCCATTAATTGTGCAATTGGGTGTTACTTAATTTACATGAATTTGTAGGTTTTTTTTGTAGTTCTTGTTGTTGAATTCTAATTTTAAAGCATGGTGGTCTGATAAGTAACAGGGGTTTCTTCAATTTTTTTGTACTTGTTGAGGTTTGCTATGTTGCCAAGTATATGGTCGATTTTAGAGAAGGTTGCATGTGGTGCTCAGGAGAAGGTAAATTGTTTTGTAGTTGGGTGGGATGTTCTATAGATATTTGTTAAGTACAATTGTGCAATAACTTGGATAAGTTCTTTTGATTCTTTGTTTAGTTTCTGTCTGGTGTTCCTGTCCATTAGTGAAAGTGGGGTGTTGAAATCACCCACTATAAGTGTGTGCGTTTATATGTGTGATTTGAGTTTTAGTCAAGTTTCTTTTAAAAACATAGATGCCTTTTATTTGGGGCATAAATGTTCAGAATTAAATTTTCATCCTGATGGATTTCTCCTGTGATGAGTAGGAAATTACCTTCTTCATCTCTTTTGACTGATTTTAGTTTAAAGTCCAAATTATTGGATATTAGGATTGCTACCCCCCGCCTGTTTCTTGGGACCATTTGATTGCAAGATCTTTCCCCAACATTTAATTCTTAGGTACCATCTGTGTTTGAGGTTGAGGTTAGTTTCTTATATGCAGCAGAAGGAAGGACTGTCTTCATATCCATTCTGCTAATCTGAGTCTTTTTTTAGGGGAGTTAAGACCATTAATGTTGATAGATATTAATGACCATTGATTGCTGTTAATTCTTCTTTGTTTTTGATTTTGGTAATGGTGGAAAGTTTATGTGTGGGATTCTATCCCTTTTTTCTTTTGACTGTTGGTAAATTGGGATTATCTATCGCCTATGTTTTTCTAGTTGTAGTTAATTTCCCTGGGTTGCAATTTACCTTCCAGTACATTCTGTAGGGCTGGATTGGTGGATATGTATTGTTTGAATCTGGTTTTATCAAGGAATATCTTGTTTTCTCCATCTATAATGATTGAAACCTTTGCTGGGTACAATAATCTGGGCTGGCATCCATGGTCTCTTAGTGTAATTAGAATATCTATCCAGTACCTTCTGGCTTTCAGAGTTTCCAAGGAAAAGTCAGGTGTGATTCTGATAGGTTTGCCTTTATATGTTACTTGACCTATTCCCTTTGTGGCTATTAATATTTTGTCTTGGTTGTTTATGCTTGGTGTTTTGGTTATTATGTGGCAAGGTGTCCTTTTTTTGGTTAAATCTATTGGGTATTCTTTAGGCTTGTTGTATATTCATTGACATATCTTTCTTTAGGTGGGAAAGTTTTCTTCTATGATTTTGTTGAATATGTTTTCTGTGCCTTTGAGTTGGATTTCTTCACCTTCTTCTATCCCTATTATTCTTAGGTTTGTTATTTTCATGATATCCTAAATTTCCTCGATATTTTGTGTTAGGGATTTGTTGGACTTAATATTTTCTTTGGATGATGAATCTATTTCTACCTGTGTGTCTTCAACTCCTGAGATTCTCTCTTCCATGTCTTGTATTCTGTTGGTTATGCTTACATCTGTAGTTCCTAATCCTTTACCCAGCTTTCCTATTTCCAGCATTTCCTCAGATTGTGCTTTCTTTATTGTCTCTATTTCAGTTTTTGGTCTTGAACTGTTTCCTTGAGATATTTGTTGATATCTTGTATTTTTTGATTTATTTTGTCTTCAATTTCTTTACGGGATTTTCTCATGTCCTCTTTGAGGTTCTCTATGATTTTCCTGAAGATGTTTTTAAGGTTATTCTCTTCTGGTTCTTCTGCATCATGATGGTGAGGTGTTACTGGTGTATGGTTCCTAGTCTCCGGTGGTGTCATATTGGGTTTTCTGTTGTTGGATGTGCTTTTACTTTGTCCTTTTCTCATCCTTTCTTCTGGTGGGTGTAGCAAGTGTTTCTTGTTCTCTTGGTGGGTGTGGGACCAATGTTCCCTTCCGGTAGATGGAAACAGATCCAATACACTGATGTTGGTCCACTTCTCCTGGATGGTGCTGCCACTGTTTCCTGTGTGTCAGCAGAGTATGGGCCTGCCAGGTCTTCCCTAGATATTTTTTCTAAACTTAACTTCATCTCATAAATTGCTGATAGCTGGCGGGGCTTAGGATGTCCCAGACAGTGTCATACATTCTGAAAATCAGTGGAACAACCAGGTAATCCAGGATATAGCAGTACCCCACTATTCCCAAACACCCCCCCAAAGATGATCAATGCCACTTCATCAATTAGAAGCAGTCTTGATAACGTGACATCCTTATTCCATAAGTTGCAAATATAAGATGCCAAATTTCCATTATCAGTGATGTTGGGAATGAAAGGTTATGGTACTGCGCTAACTCCCCATGTCACCTGAAAGGGTGCACTCACCCAGCCACTATTGTGTTCAGTCCAGTGTTCCACGGGTATTAAGTCTGCAGGCAGGGTTATAAAACCCCTTTAATAGACAGATCCCTAAAAAGTTCTGATGGCTTTTTTATGTTTCTTACTATCTCCTTGGCTTGTTGCCAAATGATGGAGAAGTCCTTTTTCAAACCTTTGCTATTTACATGATATTTCTTATGAAATTCTGAGGCTTCTATCACACTTCCAATTAATAAATGATCAATCTCATCATTGCCTTGGGCTAGTGGGCCTGGCAGAACCGTATGGGATCTGATATGTTTAATATATATAGGATTACTTCTGTTTCTGATAGATTCCTGTAATTGTAAAAGCAATGAAGTTATTTCCTTATTATCAGGAATGAATTCTGCAGTTTCAATGTGTAACACGACTCTCTCTACATATTGGGAATCAGTAACTATATTAAGAGGTTGTGTAAAATCCTTAATTACCATGAGAATTGCATATAATTCTGCCTTCTGTACAGATGTATATGGACTTTGAACTACTTTACTTACCTCACATGCTTTATAACCTGCCTTACCTGATTTGTTGGCGTCAGTGTAGAAGGTAAGAACTCCAGAAATGGGAGTTTGTCTTACAATACATGGAAGAATCCATACTGTCTTTTTTATGTATTTAATTCTGTCAGTTTTGGGATAGTTGTTGCTAATTGTTCCCAAAAAGTCAGTAAGAGCTATTTGCCAATATTCATTATCCTTCCATAAGGAGGAAATTTCTTCATTAGTTAAAGGTACTATAATTTCTGCTTTATCTTTTCCAGTCAGCAGACAAAGTCTTAATTTACCCTTTAAAATCAAATTAGAAATTTTTTTCTATATATGTCTTTAACTTTTTATTCTGGCACAAATATCCATTCCAATATAGTGTCTTCCCTTTGCATCAGAATTCCAGAAGGGTATTCTCTGGAGGGCAAGATAACCAGAATTCAGTCTAAATCAAGGTTCATCGGATCTACATGTGCATCCAATATTCTGTTTTGTACCCATTGTAACTCTTTTTCTGCCTCAGCAGATAATATTCTTGGACTGGTTAGGTCCTTATCACCTTTAAGGGCCATTTTTAAATGCTCTAGGTCATGTCCTTCTACACCAATAATCATCTGTAATTGAGAAATTTACCCTAATAATTTCTGAAGAGAATTAATAGTTTGATACCGATCTGACCTAATCTGTGCCTTTTGAGGTCTGATTATTTGTAAGTCTATCATGTAACCTAAATAGTTAATAGAATCTCCTCTTTGTATCTTTTCTGGGGCAATCTGTTACCCCCAATGAGGCAGAACTTTCTTCAACATTTCAAACATACATTCCAAGGTTTCCTTATTAGAAAGAGATTGTGAAAATTTCTTACGAATTATTTCCAAAGGTTGCTGTACTAAGGGCTGACACAAAGTAGGACTATTTAGCATTCCTTGTGGCTAAACTATCCACTGATATCTCCTAACTGGCTGTGAATTATTAAGAGTTGGTACAGTAAATGCAAATTTTTCTCTATCATTTTCCTGTAACGGTATTGTGAAAAAACAGTCTTTTAGATCAATGATAGGCCATCCTTTAGGTATTAAGGAATGTAATGTCATTCCAGGTTGCAGAGAGCCCATTGGTTGAATTACCATATTTATGGCTCTCAGGTCTGTCAGCATTCTCCACTTTCCTGACTGCTTTTTGATAACAAATACAGGAGAATTCCAACGACTGGTAGATTCCTCTATATGTCCAGCATCTAGCTGTTCCTGTACTAACTTTTCTAAAGCCTCTAGCTTCTCAGAGGTCATAGGCCATTGTTCTATTCAAACTGGATTATCTTTAAGCCACTTCAATTCCAGCGCCTTTGGCTCCTCTTAAGGTCCATCATTTGTACCTTGTTTCTGTACAGCATGGATGGTTGGTAACTATTTTCCATCACATCTTACCAGATCTTTTCTACTATCTAACGATTATACATAATTTGTATCTGACACTGGAGGAATCTGAGTATTCCATTGCTGTAAGAGATCATGACCCCAGAGATTTATAGCTATATCTGCCACGTATGGTTTCAGTATCCCTTTCTGTCCTTCCGGTCCAATGCAGACCACTAAGTTAACACACTGTCGAACTCTAGATAGAGTTCCAATTCCTAAAAATTGTACATTTGCCTTTCTAAGAGACAATTTCTGAGGCCAGGACTTTTGAGTAATAATAGTTACATCCGTCCCAGTGTCTACTAAGCCAGAAATAACTTTATTATTAATTTTCACTTTCAACTGAGGCCTTTTATCATTAATAGAAGCTTGCCAAAATATGCGTTTCTCATTTTGTCCATTCACACTTGATTCTTCATCACTATTCAAACTACCATCTAGATCATTGTCCAATACTTCAACCCTATCCTGGGTATTTTGCACCGTTGTATCTAGTTGCTGGGCAGCATTGCCTATTTGAGTTTCTAGCTGGCTACAGATATTCCTTAGCTCGTCATGGTCTTCTGACAGCCTAGCCTCTAAAGCCTCAGACATGGAGGATCTATCTGTGTTTATCTTATTATAAATCGCTGCATCTCATCAGACAGGTCTGTCTTTAGCATATTGGACACAGAGCCAAGCTTATCATCCAATTTCTGTTCCATTTGCTGCACAATTGTGGTCTGACCTAATCTGTTCTTGAAAACCTCGCTGCGTAAAACTGTTATTTCCTGTAAGTAGGTGGTGAGGTTATCCTTATCCTTATTCCTGAGTCCTCTGGCTAGTAATACTATTTGTACCAGCAAGCTAACTGCCATTACAGCATACAGGCCTGTAATAGGCAAACTAACATCCTCCTCAAACAGTGAATTCACCTAATAAGCAAAAATATTACCAATTTTAGCAAATGATAAATATTCCACCATAATTTTACCTGATTCCTACTGCAGATTCAGTAAATATATCTGACCAGCAGGTAGCACAGGCATTCAGTTAGTCCGTGGCATTTGGCAGCAATCAGTCAGCAGTGGAGAGAGTTCACAAAAGCGACTGCGCTTATCTTAGAGAGTATATGGCCTTGCAGCCGCAACCACTAAACAGATGCAGCTTTACCTCAGCAGTGGCCAGGGGAAGCGTCTGCTGAATGCCAAGGCCTACGTGACTCTAGGCAGCTAGAAACGGTCTTCTGAGCTGGGTGGATGGTTCTGAGCAGCTCAGCTGCAGAGGTTGGAGAGAGGGCACTTTCCCGGCCTAAGCCACAGGCCCGATATAACCCACAGCCTGTCCCAATTTCTAATATCCTGCTCCTGACAACCAGATATAGTTGGAAATTACCAATACAGAGCCAATTAGAAATATAAGGGTATTTAATAGGGAAAAGCCTACTTACAGAGCAACCTAGCCAGCCAGCGTGGCAGCGGTCTGTATGCAAGCCCCAAAGTGAAACCGAAGGAGAGATGCAGTCCCCTTCAAGTCTCACTATACGTCACCCTGACCACGCCCTTGCAAGTGTGGTCAGACACACCTGTAGCCAGCCCCTAAGTAGTCGTTGGGTACAGCTTCCCATACACACTCTCTCTCTTTCTTTCTCTCTCTCTCTCTCTCTCTCTCTCTCTCTCTCTCTCTCTCTCTCGCCCTCCTTCTTTCTCTCTCTCCCTCTACCTGCCACTTCCTTACTGCTATCTGCTCTTTTTATTCTTCTGAGCCTCGTAGACTCTTGTCCTGTGTCCCACACACACCCTCTCCCACCCAGTTTGAAAACATCGGTTCATGGACTTTCAAAGTTAGGTGTTCCATTGCTCAGTGTTCAGTTTTCATTTCAGACTGTCCACTTCCATGTTAACAAAGGATCAACACTATTGCTGTGAAAGACAGAGAGGGTCTCTCTCTGTAAACTCTTTCCATGCCCATGCTTGGGTTTGCGGGAAACCATAGAGATCATTTTCTCCAACTGCCCTAACAGTGAAACACCCCTTCAAATTTCTGTGTATCCCATGGATGAGGTTCAATACCACATTTGCTGAATCCTTTGTGTTTTCAGCATTATGCCATAGGCAGGTTCTTTCCCTCCTCTTTTAGGAATTCTGTCTCAACATGAATGTTCATGCATTTTGTTCTGCCCTTGGCCAAGAGTTCAAGCTGTCTCTGAGTTCTGAGAGTGAGATTACCAAGCCTTCTTCAGCCTCACCCATGGGAAATGCATTTTCTGGTTAAGGGATACTTCCGGTTACTGTTACCATGGAAAAACAGTTCATTGACTTTATGGAGGAATGTCATATTCCCAAGGTTGTGACTTAATGGACTAAGAAAATGAAAAGACACACATTACTGAACGAAATTTGAGTTTTGCATGGTAGCTTCTTCCAGGAAGGTTTAAATTCCATATCGTAGATTAGATTGAAGGATCATTGGACTGCAGGTACTTGGGTGAACCAAATGATATCAGCAGTAGGACAGAATTCATTAGGCAGAGACAGCATCATCCTTGAGTATGAGAGGACCCAGCTGTGGGCCTGCTATTCACATATCTCAGCCTATACTAAGCCATGTTTTGTCTGTGTGTCTCTCTGTTTGTCTGAATTTTCATGTCTAATTATCTATCACTCACTGTCACTGTTTCTCTGTGTATGTCCCTTCACCCTGGTGGGCCGCTATAACTACTTGAATTTCAATGGACCTGCCTAGTAACTAAGTCTCTCTCTCTCTCTCTCTCTCTCTCTCTCTCTGTCTGTCTTTCTCTCTCTCCCATTCTGTCACTGTCTCTCTGGCCTTCTGTCTCTACAACCTGGATGAATACCAACAGCGCTGGACATGCTCAGGACTGATCTATACTAAATCTGATCTTTGGTCTTTTTTCTGTATGTATCTCCCTTGACTTGTGTATTTCTGTCTCTCTGTAAGAGTACTGAAGAGAATGCTAAACCACTCTAAAATGGCAAAATTAAGGTTCTTTTTTATTGTTTTATAGAAACCATTTTTTTCAAACATGTGAATGCTATTAGAAAAGTTGCTTTTATCAAAAAGTGGCAGCTGATGTGTCTCCAATTTATGTTTTTCGCAAAACCAAAGTTTTCCTGTAAGTTTCAGTGAGCTGAATGGGACCCATGAAAACACGTTCAAAGATTCACTTAAGATAAATAGTATTCTCTCCGTCAATGATCCCAGATTCCTCTGCTCCTCGTCTGGTACCTTTCGCTGAGAAAACCCTCCCTCATCTGACCATGCAACACTTTGTCACCTGGACTTAAGAAATATTTTGATCTCTAAACTTAACCTCATCTCCTACATTGTTGACATCTGCTGAGGCTTAGGATGCCCAAGACAGTGCCATACATTCTGGAAATCCATGGAGCAACCAGGCACTCCAGTACCTGGAAGTACTCCACTATTTTCAGGGCCCCCAAAGTTGGTCAATGCCCTTTCAGCATAAAGAAGCAGTCTTGAGAACTCGATATCATTATTCCCAAAGTTGCCACCAAATTTCCATAATAAATGCAGGTGGGAATGAAGGTCCTGTCATCTGGAGACCTGCCCATGACACGTGGAAGGGTGCACTCACTCAGGTAGTACTTTGTTCAGTCCTGGGTTCCATGGGTAATAAGTCTGCAGGCAGGGTTATAGGACCCTTTAAAAAACAAATCCATACCCACAACTGATCTATTATTCTCTGTCACCTTACAATTCATCTCTTCTATCTTCACTCTGTTATCTTTGTCTGACCTCCTTCATCTCTTCTCCTATCTCCCCCACTCACCCTCTCGAAACCTGTCAGAAAATCTAAAGTTCATGGACATTCTAAGATTCCTGTTCCATTGCTCAAGGTTCTGACTCCATAGCAAGCTTTCCACTTCCACATAAACAAATAACCAACTCTAGTGCTGGGAAATCCATGGAGGCTCTCTCTCTGTGAACTCTCTCCATACACAGGCTTGGTTGATCTGGAAATCCAAGACATCTATTTGTGGGACTGACCAAACATTGAAACACCCCATGAGGTCAGTGTGTTCCCCAAGAAAGAGATCCAATACCACATTGCTGAATCACCTGTGGGTTTCAGATTTAGGAGTTTGGGAATTTCTTCCCTCAACTGTTTGGACACCTGCATCATATCAACTAATCAGGCATTATTTTGTTCCACAATTGTCGATGAGTAAAAGCTGACTCTGTCTTCTGAAATGTTGGCTACCGAGCCTCCTTCAGCCACCTCCATTGGAATTACATTTTATGTTTAATAGAATCCAGCTGCTACTGTTATCGTGGAAAAACTGTTCCATGCGAATTTGTGAAGCAATATCAAATACCCTAAGAAGTATATCACTGGACTAAGAGAACAAAAGGTATCACATTTTGCATTACTGTATAAAAGGTGAGTTTTCCATGGATAGCATCTTCAGGAAGGTTTAAATTCCATTTCTTAGATTCGATTGAAAGATCATGTGACTACATCTACTTGAGTGCAAGACATAATGTCAGATGCAGGACTGAGTTCATTAGGCCGAGACAGCTTCCTACACAAGTATGTCATTCTTGGGTGTGTTTCCCAAGAATGAGCCTCTGGTTGTATAAAGCACTTAACCTAGCCTACAGGAAGCCTTGGAATATCAGTGTGTCAGTCTGTCATTTCATTGTCTAACTCTCTCTCTAGCACTCACTCTCTCAGTCTCTGTCCTTGTGTATCTCTGTCTCTCAATGTCTATGTCTCTCTGTCTATGTCTCTACACCCTGGGTGGGAGTCTATAATTCTAACTGCTTTGCAATGTGTTTGTCTGCTACACTAATCCAAAGTCTCTGTCTCTCACTCTGTCTAGTCCTCTGTTTTTGCCTCTGCAAACTGGGTGAATACCTGAAGGTATACTTGTCCTGGACTGGTCTCCACCTAAACTGACCTTTTATCTGTCCATTTGTATGTGTCCCTTTGCTCTCTCTCTCTCTCTCTCTCTCTCTCTCTCACTCTCTCCCTCTCTCTCTCCCTTTATCTCTGTATGTGTTTGTGTGTGTGTATGTGTCTCTCTGTCTCTCTGTCGAGTACTGAAGTGCATGCTAAACCTCTCTACAATGACAAAATTATGGTGCTTTCTTATTGTCCAAAAGATACCCTACCTGTTCCAAAATGAGAATGCTTTCAGCCAAGTCGCTTCTATCATAAAGAGGCAGCTAATTGGTCTCAAATTTATGTTTTTGGTAAACCTAAAATATCCCTGTAGGTTCCAGGGAGCTGAATGGGACCTATGTAAACAGTTCCAAAGATGAACTCCAGACAAATAGTAGTCATCCTCTCTATGATCCTATATTCCTTTTTTCATCATCTGGGATCTCTCTTTCAGCAATCACTACATGACCTCTCCATTTATCGCTCTGATACAGGACTTCAGAAACACTTTTGTTTCTAAAGTTTACTTCATCTCCTACACTGCTGACATCTGTTGAGTTCTAGGTGATCCGACTGTGTGCGATCTGGCCTGTCCAAGGAAGGAACAAACAGATACTCCAGGATGTAGTAGTACCACAACATTCTCAGGTCCCTAATTATGGTCAATGCCCTACTTCAGCGGGATGCAATCTAGAGAACTCGATATCCTTAACCCCAAATTGCCATTTCTAACACCCCACCATTCAGTATTCAGCGAAGGTAGGAATGAAAGGTACAGGCAACAGGCTGGCCTGTCCAAGGCACCTGGCATGTTTGACTCACTCAGACAGTACTCTGTTCAGTCCAGTTTTCAGGGTTACTAAGTATTCAGGCAGCGATAAAGGACCCTGTTAAAACACAGATCCCAAGACACTTATGCTCTCCTATTCACTCTCTCTCTCTCTCTTCCTCTCTCTCTCTCTCATTCTCTCTGTCCCTCCCTCTCTCTCTCTCTCCCTCACCTTTCTACTTCCTATATTCTATCTGCTCTTTGCTGTTTTTCTGACCCACTTTGTCTATTCTCCTGTCACCCCAACAAACCCTCACCAACCCTGTCTGAAATCCTTGGTTTATGGAATTGCTAAGGTAGCTGTTCCTTGCTCAGTGTTCAGTTTCCGTGTCCTACTTTCCCCTCAATGTAAACAAAAGACCAACACTATTACTGAGAAATCCAGGGAGGTTCTATATCTGTGACCTCTCTCCCTGCTCATGCTTGGATCCTGGGAATCTGCAGAGATCATTTTCTCGGACTGACTAAACGGCAAGACACCACTTCAAATGGGTGTGTTTCCCAAGAATGAGGTTCACCAAAACATCCGCTGAATCATTTGTGTTTTCAGCTTTATGTCTTTGGCAGGACCTTCCCTCAAATTTTTGGTATTCTGTGTCGACTTGAATGTTCAAACATGTGGTTCTGGCCTTGCCCATGAGTTCAAGCTGATTCTGAGTTCTGAGATCGGGAGTACCAAGCCTTCTTCCTCCTTGCCCATGGGAAATACATCTTATGATTAAGGCATCTTTCCAGGTACTGTTACCTTGGAAAAAATGTTTAAATGCTTTTAAGGAGGAAAGTCATATTCCCCAGGTTGTGCATTAATGGACGACAAAAATGAAAAGACACACATTATTGAATGAAATTTGCATTTTACATGGTAGCTTCTTCCAAGAATGTATAAATTCCATATCTTAGATTAGATTGGACTACAAGTACTTGGGTGCATCAAATGATGTCAGAAGCAAGACAGAGTTCAGGAGGCAATGACAGCATCATTCTTGAGTATGAGAGGACCCACCCTTGGACCTGGCATTCAAATATCGCAGCCTACACTAAGTCATGGTTTGTCTGTGTGTCTTTCTGTCTGTATGTCTGCATTTTCATGTCTAATTCTCTATCACTCACTGTCACTGTCTCTCTGTGCATGTCCCTACACCCTGGTGGGCGACAATCTGAATTGTAATGGAACTGCCAGCTAACTGAGCCCTCCCCTCTCTCTGTCTCTCTCTGTGTGTTGCTCTCTCTCTCTGTCGCTCTCTATCTCTCTATCTCTCTCTCTCTCTCCCCTAATCTCTCTCTCTCTCTTTGGCCTTCTGTCTTTGCCTCTGCAACCTGGATGAATACCAGAAGCTCTGAAAGTGCTCAGGAATATTCTTTATCAAATATGATTCGTTTGTCTGTGTGTCTGTATGTGTCTCGCTTGCTGTGTGTGTTCCTCTCTCACGTTCAGAATATTGAAGTCCATGCTAAATCACTCTAAAATGGCAAATTTAAGGTGCTTTTTATTGTCTATAGATACCCTTCTTTTTCAAATATGTAAATTCTTTCAGTCAAGTTGCTTGTATCAAAAAAGGTAGATGAAATTAATTCAATTTATGTTTTCGGCAAACCCAAAGTTTTATTGTATGTTCCCGTGACCTGAATGGGACACATGCAAAAAGATCCAAAGATTCACTCAAGATAAATAGTATTCAGCCTCTCAATGTTCCCAGATTCCTCTTCTCCTAATATGGTACCTTTCCCTGGGAAAACCCTCCCTCATCTGACCATGCAACCCTCTGTCACCTGGACTTAAGGAATATTTTGTTCTCTAAACTTAACTTCATCTCATAAACTGCTGATATCTGCTGAGGCTTAGGATGCCCAAGACAGAGCCACACATTCTGGAAATCCATGGAGCAACCAGGTACTCTAGTATGTGGTAGAACTCCAGTATTCCTAGGGTCCCCAAACGTGGTCAATGCCCTTTCATCAAAAAGAAGCTGTCTTGAGAACTCGACATTGTTATTCCCAATGTTGCCAAGTCTAGGACACCAAATTTCCATAATAAATGCAGGTGGGAATGAAGGTCCTGGCATCTGGCTACCTACCCATGACACCTGGAACTGTGCACTCACTCAGCCATTACTTTGTTCAGTCTTGGATTCCATGGGTCACTGTAGGCAGAGTTATAGGACCCTTTAATAGACAAATCCCTTCCCACACCTGATTTATTATTCTCTCTGTCACCTTTCAACTCCTCTCTGCTCTTTTCTCTCTGGTATCTTCCTCTGACCCACTTCATTTCTCCTCTGTCTCCCCCCTCACCCACTCAAACCATGTCAGAAAATCTAAAGTTCATGGACATTCTAAGAGTAATGTTCCATTGCTCAGGGTTCCAATTCCATAGCGAGCTTTGCCCTTTCTCGTAAACAAATGACCAACTCTGGAGTTGTAAAAGCCATGGAAGCTATCTCTCTCTCTGTGAACTCTCTCCATACCCAGGCTTGTTTGAGTGGGCCATCACAGAGATCTTCTGGGACTGACCAAACGGTGAAACACTGCAAGAGGTCAGTGTGTTCCCCAAAGAGAGGTCCACCACCACATTGCCTGAATCACCTATGGGTTTCAGAATTTTGCCTTTGGGAAATTCTTTCCTCCACTGTACAGACCCTGGTGTCATCTCAATAGTTCGGGCGTTTTTTGTCTGTCTCTTGGGAACCACTCCATCATTTGACCACTCACCTCACTGATACCAGGAATTCAGAAACAATTTCTTCTAAACTTAACCTCATCTCCTACATTGCTGACATCTGGAAGGCCTAGGAGGCCCGAATCCTACCTTGCCTATCCAAGGATGTAACAAATGAATACTCCAGGATGTGGTAGTACCACAAAATTCTCAGGTCCACAATGATGGTCAAAGTCCTACTTCAGCAGGATGCAGCCTTTATAACTCTATATACTTATTACCTAAATTTCCATTTCTAACACCCCAATATTCATTATTTATGGAAAAGAGAATGAAATGTGCAGGCATCAGGCTTGCCTGTCCAATGCACCTGGCATGATGCACTCACTCAGGCAGTAGTACTCTGTTCACTCCATGTTTCCATGGTTACTATGTCTGCAAGCTTGTTTATAGGACCCCTTTAAAAGACAGATCCCAAACCACTTATGCTCTCTTATCTCTCTCTCTCTCTCTCTCTCTCTCTCTCTCTCTCTCTTTCTCCCTGTCCATCTCAACTTTCCCTTCCTCTTTGCTACCTGCTCTTTGCTCTTTGGGACAGTCACCCAAGTTCCTTTGTAACGTTGGGGCATCCATTTTCAGCCCATAGGCCACAGTGTGTCTGGTATACTTCTCCATTTTTACAGGAACCCTTTAGTACCGTCTTGTTTTGTAAGTTCAGCAGTCACTTTCTTGTGGGTCCTGTATGTCTACTTTATACATCAACAAACTATCCAGGCAAGAGCAGTATCTTGCTCAAATGGCTAATCTTGCCATGTTGAAAGCAAACTCCATAACGAGTTTCTTCGATGCCCATCCTCCTTTCTGACATAATTGGTGTGCCAGGAGCAGTTGGGTCTCACTGCCAAGAAAAACCCTAAAGCACATAAATGTCATATTTCTGTAGGCCTTTGAAAGTTTTGAAGAATACCTATCTATCTTTAATATATCTCTGTATATCTAGAAAACCTAACTAACCTAATTATAAGTTCTGATTACTTTAGGTAAAAGATCTGTATAAACACAATGCCTAAATAAGAGGAGACAAATACATATCATAAAATTGACTTTAAAGTTGTATCAATAAATGAAAATCTATACCAATGCAAAGTATTCATTCCTATATCCTATTCCTTTTTTCTTTAAAAAGAAATTGACTATGCTCATTGTTATTTGTAACCAACCCCATTTAAATGAAAACAAAAAATATAAACAATATTAGGGAATTTTGTCATCTTTCTTTCTAAACTGCTTCCTGTTGCATGGGGACAATGTTGATATACCATTGGAACCATGATAAAACATAGAAATTTGACCAAGTCCATGTTTTTGTAGTCTGTAAAGCTGTATCTTCTCAGCTTTAGTGGGTCTTGCTTGATCAAACCATATTAGTCTGGAAGGAATCCACTGCTTTTCATTTTGTCCAGCTGCCCAGGTTCCGCTGCTGTTTGACTAGTCTCTGGGAGGCAGGAAGGCAGCTTGTAGTGCTGAGAGCTCAGCATCCTAACGCTATGACCCTCACAGCCTGTAGACCATCTTATGAGTTCCAGACACCAACCCCCAAGAACGCTGGGAAGGTGAAAGCATATGGAAGCTGCTCTGATGACTTTCAATGGCCCAACAGGACAGGCTGTGGTGTCAGGTTTCCCTCTTTCTTTGTGAGACTTGGGGCATGATATCATCCCACTTCTGACATCATTCTGTTATGGTAAATCTTTCTGCCAAAGTTGCCTGAGCCCCACTGCCATTTATCACCACTTGCATGAGTTAGGGCCCAAATGAATACACAAAGAATTATAGTAGATACAATGCTGCTTATTGTGGCCTGGCATGTCTAAGCTTTAACCCACGACAGCCATGATTTCTACCTGAGTAAGGGTGGCTGGACCTGGAAAGGCATAGCAACCCAGAACTGATAAAAACCAAACACAGGCATCTTGTCATCTTCAGAGAGCTCACAGTTCAATGTTGTAGAACTAGAGTCATTTCTTTATTAGCCATCTTTTCTACTGTTTCTTTTCTGTCCTTTCATGACCACGAGGGAACAATCTCTATTTGTTCTCTCTGCTCTGATCGCTTGCCCCTAACTCCTAACCTTCAGTCCTCACAAGTTATGCACATACCTCTGCTCTCCCTGCCCAGGTGAGGGGCTATTCAGATGCTTAGGCACATAGAGATGCAAATTAGGAGTCATATTACCCTGAAGCCAGGCAAACAATAGTACCCCTACTGGCATTAACAATACAATAGTGGGCTATAGCTTTCCAGTGCTCCATGTTTTCTGAAGCTGGAGGCTGGGCCACAAAATATTTCATAACAGAATTATTTGGTTCCCCACAATACCTCTCTCTTAAATTAATAAAAAGAACCCTGTGCTTCTGCAACAGGACAGATGACTGTGCCTGTTTTAGGTTACCTTCAACCTACCAGGGGTGTTTGTCATGGAATCACGCATTGCGTCAAGCATGTTCTGTCTTAGGATTCCCTGAAGGCAAGGAAAACCATACCCATCTCTGGCTGGAAACAGTCTCTGTAAAACAAATAAGGTTAGTGGGGGATGGGCGATGGTCCAGCTCCAAAACCCTCATGGCTGCATACATTCTCCTGTGGGTTGGAGACATATGAAGGTTAAAATGGCCTTTTAAAATGTGTGTGACAATGCTTCTAGTTCCTCTGATATGGACCTTATTAAAGTTTGTTCCCTAAAACATACTTCTATCCTAGGGCTTGTAAATTACACATTACATTCCTGTTAGAATGAACTCTGACTTCTAGTTTCTAATAACATTTGCATAACACATATAGCAAGATCACAGATAATAACACTTCTATCATGAACATACATCGGGTGAGTTACAATACAATCAAAAGACAATAAGATATTCTCACAATCTGTGGGTTGTGAACAATTTCACAATTCTAAACCTTTTTTCTTTATTCCCTGCCTGGGACTCAATGCCCCTTGAATCTTTCTATTTCTTGCTCAAAGTCCGAAGTTCTAACATCAGGTTTGTAATATCAGTCTTTGAACGTTAACTAAAAAGTCTTTTGTCCATGTCTTGTTTTAAGCATTGTGAAGGAGTTTCTGCCATTCTGGTTTATGCCACTATCTGCCTGCCCTAAATGGGTCCTTTGTCCCAATGGGAAAACTGGCAAAACAGTTTTGTGTCTCTGTTTGTGGCAAGAAAGCACACTGTATTTTATCAAGCTCTTAGCCTGCTCCTGGATGAGCACTCACGAATTCAGAGAGGTGAATGTAGTCCGGTTGTAGGGAAACTGGAAATCAGGAAAGCATCTCAAAACTGGAACTGGGTGTGTCTCCCTTCTTCCTGCAGCTGTAGGTCAGATGTCCTCAAGGTTCAGAAAATACAGGCCCAGTGTTTTACTCCAGCTGTTTCAGATGGTCTCCTGTGGTCCCAGGTCCCGTTTTTCTCTGTTCCATGCATCTCACCAACCTTCCATTAGCCAGCGTGCCTCGTTCTCCTCCTTCTAGAAAACACAGACATGCCCTTGACATCCAAATAATTATGGGGCCTCGTCCCCTCTATTCATCTCTCCATTTGACCAGAGCGAAATTTGCTCAAGTTCCTCCATGCCAGAAACTGTCTGCATCAGAGTGCTCACTGGCATCCATATTTCAAATGTTTAAGATTAACAGTGAATTCTTTAACGTACCATGTGTAGACTGGGGGCACAGCTCCCCCGTTTTTATCTTAGAAGCTGCGTTTTTAGGGCACTCTGGGCCTGCTCTCTTATTCCTTGTCCTTGGGGTTATATAAGGAATACAAGTTTTGATCAATTTTCCATTAAGCACAAAATTGCTGGAAAGCTTTGCTAGTATATCCAGACCCATTATCTGTTTTTATACCTTTTGGCACTCCCATGTAAGCAAAACATCTTAAACAGTGACTCATAACATGTCTGGTGGGTTTTCCTGTTTGTGGAGTGGCCATTAAGAAACCTAAATACGTGTCAATTTCCACGTGCACATTTTCAACTTGCCAAACTCTGTGATGTGAGTCACATCCATTCTCCATAAATGGTTGGCAAGCAGGCCTTAAGGATTCTCCCTTAAATAAGCCATAGCCATATTGTGGACATATTCCACATTGTTTGATGATTTGACCAGCAGTCTCTCTGGTTAAGCCAAATTTCTTCCTTAGACTTTTGCTATTGTGATGAAGAAAGTTACAAGTCTGTCGAGGATTTTCTATTTATGGCAAATCAACTGATTTTGTTAATCTGTTAATTCATTCCATTTGGCTAGTAATCAGGGAAAGGCCTATCTAATAAGTTCCCAGTGTGACCCATAAACATGATAATTCTCTTAAGTGAATAACATT
This sequence comes from Cricetulus griseus, assembly GCF_003668045.3. Taxonomy (NCBI): domain Eukaryota; kingdom Metazoa; phylum Chordata; class Mammalia; order Rodentia; family Cricetidae; genus Cricetulus; species Cricetulus griseus. The sequence continues at coordinate 9,349,363 of NW_023276919.1, read as the reverse complement.
TTGAATTTGCTCAAATAACATTCTGACATGACTATTACTAGACTCTGTGCAGTGGACTGTCTCTATTAACTTAAAAGCCTTAAAGACATAGTGACTGTCAGTATACAAATTAAATGAATTATTTACCAGGATCTGCAAGACCACTGCAACACTTTGCAGTTTGATTATTTGAGCTGAAGGCAGAGCTGTCTGCTCTATATATTCCTTTCTATTTCTAACCTATGCAAGTGACTCTCCCAATAGAACCATTGGTAAAAACTAACAAAGCATATTTTTACAAAACTGTTTTTCAAATTTGGAAATAAAAAAGGATGCATTAGTGGAAATTTTAATGGTCCATGAGCTACAAACTGACTCATTTTTCTGAAATAACCAATTAAACTGTTGATTAGCATAGGGGACATGTATCATACTTGGTTCTCTCCTAAAATACTCTCTAGAATCTATATGGCACTTCTGTACCATGTGGGCTAATACTTATAATTAAGGGTTTAATATATAGGCTGGGGTGAGACAGGTAGGCGAAACCATAGTAATGGTTCCTTCTGCCATAGAAAGAAATTGAACTATGCTTTGTGGGGAGCATATTAGCTTCCCATGGTTTTGTATAGTCACTATATCTGATGATGCTGAATTGCCTCCTCTAATTATAGAACTTGTCTACCTTCTTAGTTAGCTGTCTGGGTACATCTGGATCAATATCTCCTTATTGAATCTTACTTAAAGTATTTAAATCATCATTAGATGTTCCTAAAAAGGTACTTAAACATTGAATATTCTATAACAACTTTTAAAAAACTAATTTAAAGATTTTGAACTATCTTTCCCAATTGCTATCTATTAAGCCTTAATTTCTTTAGAATACAACATATGTCCCAAACAATTTTTTTCTTCTTTTTCCTGTGCCTGCTTCTTCTCCAACAGGTTCTACCTTTATGACTATGTCTTGGAACTGTCCAAGCCTCTGCCTTGTCTGTTTCTTCTTGGTGTCCATGGCTTCTTCCCCCAGTCTTAGGCCATGCGTTCAGGCACAATTTTGTGGTGGCCTGGCATCTCTCAGCTTTAACCCACGACAACCAGGAGTTTCTACCTGAGTGGGGGTATGTGGAGTTGGAAACTCCTAGCAACCCAGCGGCGATAAAAACCAAACACAGGCATCTTGACATCTTCAGAGAGCTCTGTGTTCCATGTTGTAGAACTAGAGTCATTTCTTTATTAGCCATCTTTTCTGCTGTTTCTTAATCATCCTGTCATGACCACGAGGGAGCTATCTCTCTTTGTTCTCTCTGCTCTGGTATCTTGACCCTAACTCCTAACCTTCCATTCTCACAAGTTACTCACACACCTCTGCTCTCCCTGCCCAGGTGAGGACTTATTCAAATGCTTAGGCACTTAGAGATGCAAATTAGGAGTCGTATTAACCTGAGGCCATAGTAAACAATAGTAGCCCTACTGGCATTAACAGTACAATAGTGGGCTGTAGCTGTCTGGTGCTCTATGTTTTCTGAAGCTGGAGGCTGGTCCCCAAAATATTTCATAACAGAATTATTTGGTCCCCCACAGCTGCTTGGCCGATGACTAGGATTCTCATCTGTTATCTCAGTCTCAATTATCATACATCTATATATTTTATAGGAATTATCTTATTTGGACGCATAATGGCATCCCTCCGTGCCGGTGGATCACATTGCACCACTGGAGCAGGAGCCGAGGGGAAAGAGGGCACTTCCTGTTTCTCCTTCCTTAAATATGAGTCTCCTTGCAATGTCACTTCCTGCCTGGATCAACACTTCTCTACTACATTTACCAGAATCCTCTTTGACTCCTAGTCCTGTCTAGCTTTCTGTCATTGGCCAAAGAGTATTTTATTCAATAATCAGTAAGATAAACATACAAAAAGTATATTCCCCATCACATTTGGAATTACATCTTATGTTTAAGGGAATCTACCTGCTACTGTTACCGTGGAAAAACTCTTAAATACCTTTTTCTTGGAGCAAATACACTAAGAAGTACATCAATGGACTAAGAAAATGAAAGGAATCATATTACTGTAAAAAAGGTGAGTTTTCCATTGTTGGCTACTTCCTGGAAGGTTTAAATTCAATTTCATAGATTAGTTTGAAAAATCATTACATTCCAGACAGTTGGGTGCACGTGATGATGCCAACAGCAGGACAGAGTTCATTAGGCAGAGAGAGCTTCCTCTATGTGGGAAGCCTGCCTCTGGAAGTATAATGCACTTATCCAACACTACACTAATCCTTGGACTGTCTGTCTGTCTGAGTGTCTGTCTGTCGTTTCATTCTCTAAATCTCACTCTCTCTCTCACTGTCTCTGTCTCTGTGTATCTCTGTCTCCCACTTTCTTTGTCTCTATGTATATGTCTCTACAACAGGGGAGGGAGTCTATAATTCTAACTGCTTTGCAATGTGTTTGCCTGCTACACTAAATCAAAGTCTCTGTCTCTCTCTGTGTCTGGTCCTCTGTCTTTGCTTCTGCACCCTATGAGAATACCTGAAGCTGTACATGTTCTGCACTGATCTCTTCATGAACTCAGCTTTTTATCTTTCCATTTGTATGTGTCCCTCTCGCTCTGTCCCTCTCTCTGTCGCTCTCTCTCTCTCTCTCTCTCTCTCTGTGTGTGTGTGTGTGTGTGAGTCTGTCTGTCTGTCTGTCTGTCTGTCTGTCTGTCTGACTGACTGTCCCTGTGTCCGATTACTGAAGAGCTTGCTAAACCTCTCGACAAAGGCAAAATTAATGTGGTTTTTTATTGTCTGAAAGTTACCTTTCCCATTCCAAAATGAGAATGCTTTTAGCCAAGTCACTTCTGTCATGAAGAGGCAGCTGATGTGACTCCGATTTATGTTTTTGGCAAACCCAAAATATCCCTGAAAGTCCCAGGGAGCTGAATGGGACCCTTGCAAACTGGTCCAAAGATGCACTCCAGACAAATAGTATTCAGCCTCTCTATGCTCTCTGAATCCTTTCTACATCATCTGTTATCTCTCATTCAGAAATCACTCCATCATCTATCCATTCACATCTCTATACCAGGACTTCAGAAACACTTTTTTTCTAAACTTAACCTCATCTCCTACACTGCTGACATCTGGCGAGGTCTAGGAGGCCCGAGTGAGGGCTACCTGGCCTGTCCAAGAAGGAACTAACAGATACTCCAGGATGCGGTAGTAGTACAACATTCTTAGGACTGAGTTCATGAGGCAGAGACAGTATCATTCTTTAGTATGAGAAGACCCACCCGTGAACCCGGTATTCGCTTATCTCTGTCTACATTAACCCTTGTATTGATTCTGTGTCTCTCTGCATGTTTGTCTGAATTTTCAACTCTAACTCCCTGTCACTCACTCTCACTGTCTCCCTGTGTATGTCTCATTACCACGGTAGGCCTCTGCATCTCTACCTGCACTACAGTGGACCTGTCTGATATCTGAGACTTTCTCATTCCCACCCTCTCTGTCTCTGTCTCTGTCTCTGTCTCTGTTCCAGTCTCTCTCTCTCTCTCTCTCTCTCTCTCTCTCTCTCTCTCTCTTGCCTTCTGACTTTGCTTCTGCTGAGTTATTTCATTGTGTAAATGTACCACCTTTTCTCCTTTCATTCTTCGGTTGAGGAGCATCTAGGCTGCTTCCAGTTTCTTGCTATTACAAATAGTCCTGCTATGAACATATTTGAACAGATGTTATACAACAAGGACATGCGCTTCTTTTGGGTATATGCCTAGGAGTGGAATTGCTGGATCTTGTGTAAGACTCATTCCCATTTTTTTTCGAGGAGTTGCCATACTGATTTCAAAAGTGGCTGTACAAATTGTCCCTCCCACCAGCAGTGGAGAAGTATTCCTCTTTCCCCACCTCCTCTGAAGCATAAACTGTCATTGGTGTTTTTGATTTTAGCCACTCTGACAGCAGTAAGATGGCATCTCAGTGTTGTTTTGTTTTTCAGTTCCCTGATGGCTAAGGATGTTGAGCACTTTCTTATGTGTCTTTCAGCCATTTTACATTCCTCTATTAAGAATTGTCTATTTAGACCTCTACCCCACTTTTTAATTGGATTGTTTGGTGTTTTGGAGAATAGCTTCTTGAGTTCTTTGTATATTTTTGAGATCAGCCCTCTTTCAGATTGGTTGGTGATTATCTTTTCCCTGTCTGTATTGCAGACTGTGTCCTTTTCCTTACAGAAGCTTCTCAGTTTCAGTAGGTCCCATTTATTAATTGTTGATCACAGTGTCTGTGCTACTGATGTTATGTTCAGGAAATGGTCTCCTGTACCAATTAATTCAAGGGTATTTACCACTTTATCCTCTCATAGGTTCAGTGTAGCTGCTTTTATGTTGAGGTCTTTTATCCATTTTGACTTAAGTTTTCTGTGGGGCTAATGGCTTGCGTCTGTCTGTAGTCCTCTACATGTTTGCTGCCAGTTATGTCAGAAGCATTTGTTGAAGATATTCTTTCTTCCAGCATATATATTTGGATTGTTTGTTAAAAATCAGGTGTTTATATGTGTGTGGGTTAATATCAGGGTTTTCAACTCTATTGCCTTGTCCTATTTGTCAACATTTATGCCAATCCCAAGTTGTTTTCAGGACTATAGCTCTGTAATAGAGCTTGAAGTCAGGAATGGTGATGCCCCCAGAATTTCTTCTATTGTACAGGGTTTTTGTCTATCCTGTGTCTTTTGTTTCTCCATATAAAGTTGAGAATTGTTTTTCAAGGTCAGTGAAAAATTGTCTTGGGATTTTTGTTACAGTAAATCTTTCTGCCAAAGCTGCCTGAGCCATACTGCCACGTGGGTGGTCTCTGCCAATCGCCCGAGTTCTGCCCTTCACGGGGATGAACAAAATGATACAGAGACATATAAGGTACAAAGCTGCTTGGTCAATGACTAGGATTCTCATCAGTTAGCTCAGTCTTAATTATCACAAATCTATATATTTTATAAGACTTATCGGATGCCTTTTTGGCATCAATCCTTGCCGGTGGCTCACATCCTGCCATTGTTGGAGGCAAAGGGGAAAGAGGGGGGACACTTCTGCTTTCTCTTTGCTAAATATGTGTCTCCTTGCTATGTCACATCCAGCCTGTATTACCACTTCTCTACTACATTCCCCAGTATTCTCTTTGACTCCTAGTCCTCTCTATCTTGCTGCCATTGGCCAAACAGTATTTTATTTAACAATCAATAACATAAACATACAAAGAAGTACATTACACATTATCTCCTCTTTTCTGTCTAAATAAAAAGAAAGATAAGTTGTTTTTTATAATAACTGAAGAAAACTATAACCATCACTATCTGTCTTCAATTCTATCAAAGACATCAGAAGGATAACACATAAACTCTAGTATTGAGAGAGACATCTTGCTACCTGGACAGTCACCCAAAATTCGTCTGTAATGTTGAGGCATCCATCTAAAGCCCATAGGCCACAGTGTGTCTGACACACTTCTCCATTTTCAACAGGAACCCTTCAGTACTTTTTTGTTTTGTTAGTTCAACAGTCACTTTCTTCTGGGTCCTGCATGTCCAGTTTATACAGCATCAAACAGTCCAGTCAAGAGCAGTTTCTTGCCCAAATAACTAATCTTGCCGTGTTGAAATCAAACTCCATAACAAGTTTCTTTGATTCCTATCCTCCTTTCTGACGAATTGGTGTGCCAGGAACAGTTGTTTCTCACTGCAAGAAAAACCGTAAAACATTTAAATGCCATATTTCTGTAGGTCTTTGAAAGTTTGAAGAATACCTAACCATCTCAAATACATCTCTATGTCTAGAAAAACTAACTAACCTAACTATAAATTTTGATTATTATAGGTAACTATATAAACTATATTTAATTATTCATATCATTATAAAAGATCTGTATAGACACAATACCTAAAGATGAGGAGACAAACATATCACAAAATTGACCTTAAAGTTGTATCAATAAATGAAAATCTATACCAATGAAAAGTATTCATTCCTACATTCTATTCCCCTTTTTCTTTCTTTAAAAAGAGATTGACTATCTTCATTATAATTTATAACTAACCCCATTTAAATGAAAACAAATATTTGTAAACAATATTTGGGGAAATGGGCGTCATTCCTTCTAAACTGCTTCCTGCTGATTAGGGGCGATGTC
>NW_023276919.1:9283319-9342717 GCF_003668045.3 Cricetulus griseus | reverse complement strand
ATTATGTAAACTACAATATCATCTGCAAATAATGAAAGTTTCAATGTCTTCATTTAAAAATTTGTATTTCCTTGATCTCCTGTTGTCTTATTGGTCTAGCTAGAAATTCAAGTACAATATTGAAGAGATATGTAGAGAGTGCACAGCCATATCTTTTTCCTGATTTTAGAGAAATCTTGTTTACTTTCTCTCCATTTAGTTTGATGTTGGATGTTGGTTTATTCTTGTTTTTTTGTTTTGTTTTTCCGTTTGTTTTTTAAAAATATTTTCCAACTTTTATATTTGAATTAGAAACAGGATTGTTTTACATGACAATCCCATTTCCCTTCTCCCAAACGTCCTCCCCTATTACCCCCCCCAACTAAAACCCTATCTATCACATATCCTTTATGCTCCCCCTGGATGGTGAGGCCTTCCATAGTGTGTCATCAGTGTCTATTGTATCCTTTGGGATAAGGCCTAGACCCACCATGTGTGTCTTCCCTCAGGGGGTATTCCTCTATATGAAATGGGCTCCCAAAGTCCACACGTATGCTAAGGATAAGTACTGAACTTCTACAGGAGATCCCGTAGATTTCTGAGGTTTCCTCACAGAAACCCATGTTCCTGGGGTCTGGTTCAGTCCCATGCTCATATGCCAGCTATCAGTCCGGGAAGCAAGAGTTCCCGGATGTTTAGGTCAGCTGTTTCTGTGGGTTTCACCAGCCTGGTCTGGACCTCTGTGCTTTTCACTGGTCCTTCTCTGCATCTGAGTTCAGGTGTATGCTTCAACTTCCACCAGCTGCTGGATGAAGGCTATAGGATGGCATATGTCAGTCATCAATATCATAATCAGGGGAGGGCATTTAAGGTAGCCTCTCCTCTCTCCTTAGATTGTTAGCTGGTGTCATCTTTGTGGATCTCCAGACATTTCCCTAGTGCCTGATTTCTCTGTAAACCAGAAATGTCTGCCTCTATTATGATATCTCCATTCTTCTTATCTATTCTTCCCATGACTCAAACTTTCTGCTCCCTCATGCCTCTGCATCCCTCTTCTTCTCCCATTCTCATTCTCCTAGCTCCCTCCCCCCTCTTCCCTTGCTCCCAATTAGATCAGCAGATCTTGACCCTCTCTCTTCTCTAGGAGACCGTGTATGTTTCTCTTAGGGTCCTCCATGTTTCTTAGCTTCTTGGGCAGTGTGCATTGTAGCCTGGTAATCACTACTCGATGTCTAAAATCCACATATGAGTGAGTACATACCATGTTTGTCTTTTTGCGATTAGGTCACCTCGCTCAGAATGGTTTCTTCTAGATTCATCCATTTTCCAGCAAATTTCAAGATTCCATTGTGTAAATGTAGCACATTTTCTCTATCCATTCTTCAGTTGAACAGCATCTAGGCTGCTTCCACTTTCTGGCTATTACAAATAGTGCTGCTATGAACATCATTGAACTGATGTACTTGTTTATGAATGTGCTTATTTTGGGTATATGCCTAAGAGTGGAATTGCTGGATCTCGTGGTAGACTGATTCCCATTTTTGAAGAGTCACCATACTGATTTCCAAAGTGGCTGCACAAGTTGGCACTCCCACCAGCAGTGGAGAAGTGAACCACATCCTCTCAAACATGAACTTTCATTGGTGTTTTTTATTTTGGCCATTCTGACAGGAGTAAGATGGTATCTCAGAGTTGTTTTGATTTGAATTTCCCTGTTGGCTAAGGATGTTGAACACTTTCTTATGTGTCTTTTACCCATTTTAGATTCCTCTAATGAGAACTGTCTATTTAGTTCTGTACCCCACTTTTTAATAAGATTGTTTGGTGTTTTGGAGATCAGCTGCTTGAGTTCGTTGTATATTTTGGAGATAAGCCCTCTGTCAGATGTGGGATTGGTTAATATTTTTTCCAGTCTGTGGGCTACCGATTTGTATTGCTGACTGTCTACTTTGCCTTACAGAAGCTTCTCAGTTTCAGGAGGTCCCATTTATCAATTGTTGACCTCAGTGTCTTTGCTACTGGTGTAATGTTCAGGAAGCAGTCTCCTGTACCAATTAATTCAAGGGTTTTTCCCACTTTGTCTTCTAATATTTTCAGTGTAGCTAGATTTATGGTGAGATTTGTGATCCATTTTGACTTAAGTTTTGTGCAAGGCGATAGGCTTGGGTCTAACTGCAGTCTTCTACATGTCTGCAACCAGTTATGCCAGCACCATTTGTTTAAGATGTTCTCTTTGTTCCATTGTATAAATTTGGATTGTTTATCAAAAATCAGGTGTTCATAGGTGTGTGGATTAATATCAGGGTTTTCAACTCTATTCCATTGGTCTACCTGTCTTTTTTGTGCCAATACAAAGCTGTTTTCAAGACTATAGCTCTGTAATAGAGATTGAAGTCATGGATGGTGATGCCTCCAGAAGTTCCTTTATTGTTCATGGATGTTTTGGCTAACCTGGATCTTTTTTTCTCCATATAATGTTGAAAATTGTTCTTTCATGTTCTGTGAAGAATTGTGTTGGGATTTTGATGGGAATTGCATTGAATCTCTAGATTGCTTTTGGCAAGATTTCCATTTTAACTATGTTGATCCTACCTATATAAGAGCATGGGAGCTCTTTCCATTTTCTATTATCTTCTTCAATTTCTTTCTTTAGCGACTCAAAATTCTTATGGTACAGGTCTTTCACGTTTTTGATTAGTGTTACCTAAAGGTATTTTATGTTGTTTATGGCAATTGTAAAAGTGATGTTTCTTTGATTTCTTTCTCCACCAATGTGTCATTGGTATATAGTAGGGCTATGGATATTGTTGAGTTAATCATGTATCCTGACACTTTTTATCAGCTGTAGGATTTCCCTGGTAGAGTTTTTCGGGTCACAAATGGAGACTATCATAGGGTCTGCAAATAGTGAGAGTTTGACTTCTTCCTTTCCGATTTCTATTCCCTTAATCTTTTTTTGTTGTCTTATTGCTCTAGCAAGAACTTCAAGGACAATATTGAACAGGTATGGAGAGAGTGGACAATCTTGTCTTGTTCCTGATTTTAGAGGACTTGCATCGAGTTTCTCTCCTTTTAATTTGATGTTGGCTGTTGGCTTGCTGTACATTGCTTTTATTATGTTGTGGTATGTTCCTGTTATCCCTGATTTCTCCAAGACCTTTATCATGAAGGGGCGTTGGGTTTTTCCAAGCCTTTTTTGGCATCTAGTGAGGTGATCATGTGGTGTTTTTCCTCTGTCTGTTTATATGGTGGATTACATTGATGGATTTCAGTGTGTTGAACCATTGTTGCATCCCTGGGATTAAGCCTACTTGATCATGGTGGATGATTTCTCTGATGTGTTCCTGTATTCCATTTGCCAGTATTTTATTGAGAATTTTTGCATCAATGTTCATGAGGGATATTGGTCTGTAGTTCTCGTTCTTAGTTGTGTCTCTATATGGCTTGGGTATAAAGGTATTTGTAGCCTCATAAAAAGAGTTTGACATTCTTTTATTATGTTCAAGTATGTTCCTGTTTTTCCTGATTCATCTAGAACGTTTATCATGAAGCAGTGCTGTATTTTGTTAAAGGCATTCTTTCCCAGTTTGTAAATATGTTGCTTTACATTAACGTATAATACATTATGTTGAACCATCCCTTCATTCCTTGGATTAAGCCTAGTTGATCATGGTGCATGATTTCTCTGATTTGTTCTTGCATTCGATTTGCCATTACATTATTGAGTATTTTTGCAACAGTGATCATGAAGATTATTGGTCTGTGGTTCCCTTGCTTAGTTGTGTCTTTATGTGGCTTGGTACCCAGGTAATTGTAGCCTCAGAATAAGAGTTTGGCAATGGCACTTCTACTTCTATTTTTGTGGAACATTTTTGGGAGTACTGGTATTAGCTCTTCTTTGAATTTCGGGTAGAATTCTACACTGAAGAAATCTGGCCCTGGGCTTCTTTCTGGTTGGGAGATTTTGTATGAAAGCTTTTATTTCATTAGGCGCTATATGTCTATTTTATTTGCTTATCTGTTTTTGATTTAATTTTGATAAGTGATATCTATCCCAGAAATTGTCCATTTCCTTCAAATTTTCGATTCTGTGGAGTGCAGCTTTTCCATGTATGACCTTATGATTCTCTGTGTTTGCTCAGTGTCCATTTTATGTCCTCATTTTCATTTCTGATTATTTTAATTGGCAGATTCTCTCTCTACCTTTTGGTTAGTTTGGATAAAGGTTTGTCTATCTTATTGATTTTCTCAAAGAACCAACTGTTTGTTACACTGATTCTTTGAATTGTTTTCTTTGTTTCTACTTTATTGATTTTAGGACTCAATTTGATTATTTACTGGCATCCTGTGTGACTTTGATTCCTTTTGTTCCAGAGATATCTGCTGTGGTGTTAATTCTCTCGTGTGACTATTCTCCTGTTTCTTCATGTGAGCACCTAGTGTTGTGAACTTTCCTCTCAGCATTGCTTTCAAAGTGACCCATATGTTTGGTTATGTTGTATCTTCTTTCTCGTTGAATTCTAGGAATTCTTTAATTTTTTTTAAATTTCTTCCTTGAACGGTGCAATTGCACATTGTTCTATATCCTTATGTTTCTATGGTTTCTGCAATTTGTGTTTTTGAATTATAACTTTATGCCATGGTGATCCGATTGGATACGGAGAGTTATTCCAATTATTTTCTATCTATGGAGGTTTACTTGTTGTCAAGTATGTGGCCAATTTTAGAGAAAGTTCCATGTGGCGCTGAGATGAAGGCATATTCTTTGTGTTTGGATGGAATGTTCTGTAGATGTCTGTTAATACAAATTGGGTCATAATATCTGTTAATTCTTTGTTATTTGTTAAGTCACTCTCTGGTGGTCATATCTAGTGGTGAGTGGGGGTTGAAGTCTCCTACTACAAGTGTGTGAGTTTTTATGCTTGGTTTGAGGTTTAAAAATATTTGGGGAATAAATGTTCAGAATTGATACTTCATATTGATGGACTTTCCCTGTGTTGAATATGAAATTACCTTCTTCATCTCTTTTGACTGATTTTAGGTAGAAATCTAATTTGTTAGACATTAGGATTGCAACGCCAGCTTATTTCTTGGTTCTATTGGATTATCCCTTCCTTCTCCCAACACCTATAATATATGTTCATTCTATGTACTCACATATACGACCAGATCTCAAGTGTTTATCCTCTATTTCTTTGAATATTATTGCCAGGAGACACAACACATGGTTGTATGTGTTTCTATAAATATATGTGAAAATATAACAACAAACTTAGAGCACTTTTGCTCTTTATGTATGTATGGATCCAAGCCTTAACTTTTGTCTTTGACAACAAATCATTTGCTTATATTAGGGAGAGACTATTTCTTTATTTCCTAGCCCTCTTTAGTTGACTGTTTTATACCTAGGAATAGGAAGCTCAACATTTCCCTTTTCCATGTTAATTTGTCCATTTATATTGTCATTGTTCAAGTCTTTATTATGAAGATGTTTCTAGGAGACATTGTTTCATAAACATCATCCTTATTTTCTAGCTCTAAGAAACTTTCTGTACCCCTCTTCTGCTGTGTTCTTTGAAACATTGGTACAGGTGTTGTAGCATAGTTGAATCCATTGAAGCTAGGCAAGGACTGCCTAAGTATCCTAAATGATGAAATAGTGACACTTTTAGTAGTTGATGATGAACAACAATCTTTTGAATTTCTATGTCCCAATTGCCGATAGGAAATATTTTCTGATCATTTATACATAACCAGCTACCAATGGCTTGAAGAGGGTCATCATGGACATTATTATGATGACTCCTTTTCTTAAAGCAATAAAAACCATCAGTAATTCCGTAATCAATATTTTCAGGGGAGTTTTGGATAGTGGGGTAATTTGGAAGAACTCTCTCGATGGACAGCATGGACCGAGTATCCATAAGATTGTTTTCAAATTTAATTTTGTCAGCAAAAACATAATATATGACATTTTAATTTATCAGACAATGAGTTTTAGAAAAGCAAAGATAATTGAAATTGTTGTCGCTTCTTTTTCCTATGACCTACATGTTTTTTTTCGTGTCAATTTTGTGTTTGTGTGGCATAAATTTGCAATTCCTCTAAAACCCGGTAACAAAACAAGGTTGACAATTCTCTACATAACTCTTCATATTGTCCTTGAAGATATAGCTAGAGAAATAAGACAACAAAAGGAGATCCAGAGAATACAAATCAGAAAGGAAGAAGTCAAACACTCACTATTTGCAGATGATATGATAGTCTACATAAGTGACCAAAAAAAAAACTTCTACCAGGGAACACCTATAGAAGATAAACAGCTTCAGCAAAGTGGCTGGATACAAGATTAACTCAAAAAATCTGTAGCTCTACTATAAACCGATGACAAATTGGTGTAAAAATAAATCAGAGAAACATCATACTTTACAATTGCCAAAAAACAATATAAAATACCTTGGGGTAACACTAACTGAAAAACTGAAAGATCTGTACTATAAGAATTTTGAGTCTATAAAGAAAGAAATTAAATAAGATACCAGAAAATGGAAAGATCTCCCATGTTTTTGGATAGGTAGGCTCAACATAGTTAAAATGGCAATCTTGCAAAAAGCAACCTAGAGATTCAATGCAATTCCCATCAAAATCCCAACATAATTCTTCACACTTGAAAGAACAATTTTCAACTTTATATGGAGAAACAAAGACCCAGGATACCCAAAACATCCCTGTACAATAAAGGAACTTCTGGAGGTATCACCATCCTTGATTTCAACCTCTATTCCAGAGCTATAGTCTAGAAAACAGCTTGGTATTGGCACAAAAACAGAAAGGTAGACCAATGGAATCAAATTGAAATCCCTGATATTAACCCACACAACTATGAACACCTGATTTTAGATATATAATCCAAATGTATACGATGGAACAAAGAGAACATCTTAAACAAATGGTGCTGGCATAACTCGATGCAGAAATGTAGAAGACTGCAGATAGAGCCAAGCCTATTGCCATATACAAAACATAAGTCAAAATGCATCAAAGACCTCAACATAAACCCAGCCACACTGAACCTATTAAAAGACAAAGTGGGAAGTACCCTTGAATTAATTGGTACAGGAGACATCACACCAGTAGCAAAGACACTGAGGTCAACAATTGATAAATGGGACCTCCTGAAATTTAGAAGCTTCTGTAAGGCAAACGAGATGGTCAGAAAGACAAAATGGCAGCCCCACAGACTGGGAAAAATACTCACCAACCCCACATCTGACAGAGGGCTTATCTCCAAAATACAGAACGAACTCAAGAAGCTAGTCTCCAAAACACCAAACAATCCAATTAAAATGTGGAGTACAAAACTAAATAGACAATTCTCAATAGAGGAATCTAAAATGGCTGAAAGACACATAAGAAAGTCTTCATCATCCTTAGCCATCAGGGGAATGCAAATCAAAACAACTCTGAGATATAAACTTATTCTTTTCAGAATGGCCAAAATAGAAAACACCAATGACACTTTATGCTGGAGAGGATGTGGAAAAAGAGGAACACTTCTCCACTGCTGGTGGGAGTGCCAACTTGTACAGCCACTTTGGAAATCAGTATGGCGACCCCTCAAAAAATAGCAATCAGTCTACCACAAGATCCAGCAATTCCACTCTTAGGCATATTTCCAAAAGGAGCACATTCATACAAGTACATCTCTTCAACAATATTCATAGCAGCACTATTTTTAATAGCCAAAACCTGTAAGCAACCTAGATGCCCCTCAACTGAAAACCGGATAGAGAAAATGTGCTACATTTGCACACTGGAGAACTATTCAGTGAGACAAACAATGGAATCTTGAAATCTGCCAAAAAATTGATGGAACTAGAAGAAAGATTTCTGAGCAAGGTAACCCAATCGCAAAAAGAGAAACATGGTATTTACTCACACATATTTAGGTTTTAGACATAGATTAAAGGATTCTCAGCTTAGAAACCACACTGCCAGGGAAGCTAGTAAACAATGAGGACTCTAAGAGAGACATAAATGAAACCTGGAGAAGGGTAAATCATTGCGACCCCCTGAGCAAATTGGGAGTATATAAGGATGGGGGAGGGAGTTAGGAGAATGAAAAGGGGAGAAGAGGAAGGATGCAGAGGACATGAAGGAGCTGAAAGTTTGTGTCAGGTGAAGAATAGAAGATAACAAGAATGGAGCTACCATAATAGAGGGAGGCATTTTAGGTTTAAATAGAAACCAGGCATTAAGGAAATGTCTGGAGATCTACAAAGATGACACCAGCTGACAAACTAAGCAACAGAGGAGAGGCTTCCTTAAATGTCCTCCCCTGATAATGAGGTTCATGACTGAATTTTGTGCCACCCAATAGCCCACATCCAGCAGCTGGTGGAAGTAGAAGCAGACACCCACAACTAATCACTGAACTGAACTATAATCCTGATGCAGAGAAGGATGAGTGAAGAGCAAAGGAGTCCAGACCAGACTGATGAAACCCACAGAAATAGCTGACATCAACATTGGGGAAATCTTGCTCCCTAGATTGATAGCTAGGGTATCAGCATGTGACTGATCTAGAACCCAGGAATACCGGTTTCAGTGAGGAAACCTCATAAATCTACTACCTCCTGTAGTAATCCAGTACTTATCCCTAGCATAGGTGTGGACTTTGGGAGCCCATTCCACATACAGGAATGCTCAATCAGCCAAGATACATGGGGCTGGGCCAAGCCCCTTACCTTAAAAATATTGTGGACTCTGGTGACACACTATGGATGGTCTCACCCTCCCTGGGGAGCAGAAAGGATATGTGATATATAGGTTTTTTAGTTGGGCGTCATAGGGTAGGAAGGGAGGGATAGGGAACTAGGATTGACATGCAAAACAAGCTTCTTTCTAATTTAAATAAACAAAGAAAAAACACATCATCCGAAGAACCTACATACTTTTATGTCACGTCCAAGCAACTTGATATAAATTAACTGAGTATAAGCAAATAAAGTATTTTTCCCATTTGGGTATTTTTTTTCTGGCAGGTTGCATTTTTCACTTAAAGCAAAGATCACTTTATTATTTATCTCAAAGGGGTAATCTTCTAAAAATTCTTAAGAGAATCACATTCTAAACATGTATATATGAAAACTAATCAGTCAGCTCTTATTTCAATCTTCAGGGTTCATACACATACATCGACAGTTTGTTTTTCAGAAAGCTGAAGGCAGACATGGGTACAAGGAATTAATAATCACCCTTAAGCATCAATCCATCCTAGAAGAAAGGTATATCATCCAGCAATTAGCCAGGCCACCATTGTTCCTGTTACTTAACCTCAATGAGTCCCTTGATAAACAATTAAAGTCTCTACAAATTTTACATGGTTCCCAAATATCTTCTACTTCAAAGGCAATAATGAAAACATTTTAGCTAACATTAAGTTATTATTTAAAGCTATTAATTAGCTATGATGAACACCGACACATATAAAAACATCTTTCAATGTTAGGATTAAAAAACTTGAGATATCTTCGCTCCTAGGACTCAATTCTTTTTCTTAATCGTTTTTCTTAATCAAACCTAAGCCACAGTCTACAGGGTTCCTCAATAGAAACCAATATGCACTAGCTGTGTGACACTTTCTTATTCTTAATTTCTATCATCTTCAAGCCAGGGTCATAGGCAACACCCTATCCTATTTTTACTCATGTTTATTTTCCCACTAAACTAACCTCTATCATAATCTCATAGTGTAACTATTAATAACCCTCATTTATCAAAATTCTACTAAAACTAACAATATTTTTGTACAAATTTATTGTTTTGTTTTAACAGTAAACCTAAAGATAATATCATATTCCTAATTATTCACAGGTAAAAATGCCTAGTAGTACAGGTTATTTCCACGAAATAATCAAGCTACATTAAAAGCATTGGGGATCACTCATCCAGTAACACCATGCAAGATACTAGAGAAAAATGGCAAACACAAGCTTTCTTAGTATTCAAGCACCTATACTGACCTGTCTTTGTTGTTGGGACAGAACACATCATCAGTTGCAGCCTCTAAGAGCATCACCTCCGCATATTCACTGTGGTCCCATTTAAATGGTCCTGCCAACCTCTCATCCTCCTTTTGCTCTCTGTCTGTTTGTTTCCCGACTCCCTGTTTCCTTTCTCCTATTGCTCCTGTCCATGGAGGCTCATCTCCCCCCTTTCCTGTCCCATTTTCATGAGACCTTTCCATAACAAAATGTTCTTTGCTTGATTTCTATCACCTGTCAATGATTTTCTTAACTTACAACAAACATGCAAAGACATAGCATTATCAAGGGACATTCTAGAGCCAATTCCTTTGGTCCTTATTTAATGAGATTCATCCATCAGTTCCCAGGCTGGTGAGTTGAGTTTTGGAAGTCAATTTTCAACTGATACTCCTGTAATTTGGCCACCTGATGCAAGCGACCTGCATAGCAGACCAGTTCGTTGGCGGGTTCCGAACTCCTAACACCCAGGGGCAGCCCACCCCATCTGCCGGCCCAAGACCTTGCATGCCCAAACACTGCTGACACCTGGGGAACAGTGACAGCTCCATTCATGAGAAGAGGACTGACATCAGAGTATTGGAACTGTTTGCATCTACCAGAAGAGAACCTTGGTCCCACACCCACCAGGAGAACAAGAAACTCTTGCTACACGCACCAGAAGAAAGGATGAGAAGGGAACAATGTAAAAACACATCCAACAAAAGAAAACCAGAGACTAGGAACCATACACCAGTAAGACCTGAACATCACAGTGCAGATGAAACAGAAGAGAATGACCTTAAAAACATCTTCAGGAAAATGATAAAGGATCTCAAAGAGGACATGAGAAAATCCCTTAAAGAAATGGAAGAAAAAACTAACCAAAAATACAAGATATCAATCTTAAAGTCAATAAATATCAATCTCTCAAGGAAACAGTTGAAGACCTTAAATATAAAATAGAGACAATGAAGAAAGCACAGTCTGAGGGAATGCTGGAAATAGAAAAGCTGGGTAAACAATTAGGAACTACAGATGTAAGCATAACCAACAGAATACAAAAGATGGAAGAGAGAAACTCAGGGGTTGAAGACACACTAGTGGAAATAGATTCATCAACCAAAGAAAGTCTTAAGTCCAACAAATCCCTATCACAAAATATCCAGGGAATATGGGATACTGTGAAAAGACCAAACCTAAGAATAATAGGTATAGAAGAAGGTGAAGAAATCCAACTCAAAGACGCAGAGAACATATTCAACAAAATCATACAAGAAAACTTTCAAACCTAAAGAAAGACATACCAATGAAAATACAAGAAGCCTACAGAACACCAAATAGACTGAAGCAATAAAAAAGGTCACCTCTCCATATAATAATCAAAACACCAAACATACACATCAAAGAGAAAATATTAAGAGCAGCAAAGGGAAAAGGTCAAGTAACATATAAAGGCAAACCTATCAGAATCACACCTGAATTTTCCTTCGAAACTCTGAAAGCCAGAAGATCCTGGATAGATATTGTGCCTACACCAAGAGACCATGGATGCCAGTCTACACTACTATATCCAGCAAAGCTTTCAATCATTATAGATGGAGAAAAGAAGATATTCCATGAAAAAATAAGATTCAAATAATACATATCCACCAATCCAGCTGTACAGAACGTATTGGAAAGAAAACTCCAACCCAGGGAAGTTACATACAACCAGAAAAACATAGGCAATAGATAATCCCAAATTACCAACAACCAAAAGGAATAAGGGACAGAATCCCACACATAATCTCACCACCATCAACAAATCAAAACAAACAAGAATGAACAATAATCAATGGTCATTAGTATCCATCAACATTAATGGTCCCAATTCCCCTATAAAAAGAAACAGATTAGCAGAATGGATAAGAAGACAGAATCCTTCCTTCTGCTGAAAAGAAGAAACTCACCTCAACCACAAAAAAAGATTGGACCTACGAATCTGGTTGGGGAAAGATCTTCCAATCAAATGGTCCCAAGAAATAAGCAGGAGTAGCAATCCTAATAGCCAATAAATTGGACTTTAAATTAAATCAGTCAAAAGAGATGAAGAAGGTAACTTCCTACTCATCATAGGAGAAATCCATCAGGATGAAGTCTCCAATCTGAATATTTATGCCCCAAACACAAAGGCATCCACATTTGTAAAAGAAATATTACTAAAATTCAAATCACACATAAAACCCTCACACATTTATAGTGGGAGATTTCAACACCCCACTCTGGACAGAAACTTATCAAAGAAACAAATGACATAGTAGAAATTATGGCACAATTAGACTTAACAGATATCTATAGAATATTCCACTCAAATACTAAACAATTTAACTTCTTCTCAGTGCAACATGGAACCTTCTCTAAAACCTACCATATTCTTGGCAACATAGCAAACCTCAATAGGTACAAAAAACTTGAAATAAAGCCCTGTGTCTTATCAGACAACCATGATTTAAAATTAGAATTAAGAAACAACACGAACTACAGAAAACCTACAAACTCATGGAAATTAAGTAACACCCAATTGCACAATTCATGGGTCCAGGAAGAAATAAAAAAAATTAAAGTTTTCCCAGAATTCAATGAGAATGCAGATACAACATACCCAAACCTATGGGATACTTTGATGGCAGTGCTAAGAGGAAAGTTCAAAGTGCTAAATGCCCACCTGAAGAAGTAGGAGAACAATCACACTAGAGAATTAACAGCACAGCCGAAAGCTTTAGAAAACAAAGAAGACAATCCACCCTGGAGGAGCTGATGCCAGGAAATAATCAAATTGAGGGCTGAAATCAATAAAATGGAAACTAGGAGAAGAATACAAAGAATCAACATAACAAAAAGTTGGTTCTTCAAGAAAAACAACAAGATAGACAAACCTTTATCCAAACTTACCAAACAACAAAGAGTGAACAAGCAAATTAATAAAATCAGGAATGAAAAGGGGGACATAACAACAGACACAGAGGAAATCCATAGAAACATCAGGTCATAGTTTAAAAACCTATATTCCTCAAAATTTGAAAATCTAAAGGGAATGCACAATTTTCAGTAGAGATTTCACTTACCAAAATTAAATCAAGAACAGATAAGCAACTTAAATAGGCCTATAAACTCTCATGAAATTGAAGCAGTCATTAGAAGTCTCCCAAACAAACAAACAAAAAAAACCCAGGGCCAGATGGCTTCAGTGCAGAATTCTACCAGAAATTCAAAGTACAGCTAACACCAATTCCCCTCAAATAATCCACACAATAGAAGCAGAAGGGCCATTACCATGAAGCCACAATAATCTTGATGCCCAAGCCACACAAAGACACAACTAAGAAAGAGAACTACAGACCAATATCCCTCATGAACATTGATGAAAAAGTTCTCAATAAAATATTGGCAAATCAAATCTAAGAACACATCAGAGAAATCATCCATCCCGATCAAGTAGGCTTCATCCCAGTGATGCAAGGATGGTTCAACATACACAAATCCAACAATGTAATCCACCATATAAACAGACTGAGGAAAAAAATCACATGATCATCTCACTAGATGCTGAAAAAGCCTTTGACAAAATCCAACACCCCTTCATGATAAAGGTCCTGGAGAAATCAGGGATAGCAAGAACATAACTCAACATAATAAAAGCAATATACAGCAAGCCAATAGCCAATATCAAATTAAATGGTGAGAAACTCAATGCAATTCCTCTAAAATCAGGAACAAGGCAAGGCTGTCCACTCTCTCCATACCTCTTCAATATTGTCCTTGAAGTTCTAGCTAGAGCAACAAGACAACAAAAGGAGATTAAGAGAATACAAATCGGAAAGGAAGAAGTCAAACTCTCACTATTTGCAGATGATATGATAGTCTACATAAGTGACCCCAAAAACTCAACAATGGAACTCCTACAGCTGATAAACACCTTCAGCAAAGTGCCAGGATACAAAATTAACTGAAAAAAATCTATAGCGCTACTAGATACAGATGACACCCTTGTGGAGAAAGAAATCAGAGAGACATCACCCTTTACAATTGCCACAAACATAAAATACCTTGGAGTAACACTAACCAAAAAAGTGAAAGACTTGTACCATAAGAATTTTGAGTCACTAAAGAAAGAAATTAAAGAAGATACACGAAAATGGAAAGATCTACCATGCTCTTGAATAGGCACAATCAACATAGTAAAACTAGCAATCTTGCCAAAAGCAATCTACAGATTCAATATAATCCCCATCAAAATCCCAACACAATTCTTCACAAAAAAACTTGAAATAACAATTTTCAACTTCATATGGAAAAACAAAAACCCAGGATAGCCAAAACAACCCTGTACAATAGAGGAACTACTGGAGGCATCACCATCCCTAACTTTAAGCTCTATTACAGAGATATAATCCTGAAAACAGCTTGGTATTGCCACAAAAATAGACAGGTAGACCAATGGAATAGAATTGCAAACCCTG
Source organism: Cricetulus griseus (assembly GCF_003668045.3). NCBI lineage: Eukaryota > Metazoa > Chordata > Mammalia > Rodentia > Cricetidae > Cricetulus > Cricetulus griseus. Next base: position 9,328,211 of record NW_023276919.1, on the reverse strand, counting down.
ATATTAACCCACACACCTTTGAATACCTGATTTTGACAAACAATCCAAATATATACGCTGGAACAAAGAGAACATCTTCAACAAATGGTGGTGGCATAACTCAATGCTAATATATGGAAGACTACAAATAGACCTAAGCCTTTCACCCTGCACAAAACTTAAGTCAAAATGGATTAAAGACCCAACATAAACCCAGCCACACTAAACCTACTAGAAGATAAAGTGGGAAATACCCTTGAATTAATCGGTACAGGGGACCTCTTCCTGAACATAACACCAGTAGCACAGACACTGAGATCAACAATTCATAAATGGGACCTCCTGAAACTGAGAAGCTTCTGTAAGGAAAAGGACATAGTCAGCAAGACAAAAGGACAGCCCACAGACTGGTAAAAGATATTCACCAACCCCACATCTTACAGAGTTCTGATCTCCAAAATGTACAAAGAACACAAGAAGCTATTCTCAAAAAAACCAAACCATCCATTTAAAAAATGTGGTACAGAACTAAATAGACAATTCTCAATAGAGGACTCTAAAATGGCTGAAAGACACATGAGAAAGTGTTCAAAATCCTTAGTCATCAGGGAAATGGAAATCAAAACAACTTTGAGATACTATCTTACACCTGTCCGAAGGCTAAAATCAAAAATACAGTTTATGCTGGATAGGATGCTGAGAAAGAGGAACACTCCTCCACTGCTGGTGGGAGTGCCAACTTGTACAGCCACTGTGGCAATCAGTATGGCAACTCCTCAAGAAAATGGGAATGAGTCTACCACAAGGTCCAGCACTCCCACTCCTAGGCATATACCCAAAAGAAGCACATTCATATAACAAGGACATATGTTCAATCATGTTCATAGCAGCATTATATGTAACAGCCAGAAACTGGAAGCAGCCTAGATGCCCCTCACCTGAAGAATGGATAGAGAAATTGTGGTACATTTATACAATGGAGTACTCCTCAGCAGAAAAAATGAATGGAATCTTGAAATTTGCAGGAAAATGGATGGAACTCGAAGAAACCATTCTGAGCGAGGTATATATATATGCTAATTGAAACTCAAATATGTGATGAATCCAAGGTGTTTCAGTGAGTGCTCACCTGTGCATGCAAATTTGATTTCATCTTTAGTAAGTAGTAAAGTTATACGCTTGTCAAAAAGAAAATAATAAGTGACACACAAGAAGAGAAATGTCACACAATTTCAATTTCATGTGTAACCTAGGAATGATGAACTTATGGAAACAGAGAGCAGAATTGTGGCTATTAGGCTTCAATGTGGGTCTTTTAACAATAGGGAAATGATTGGTTTAATGATATAAAACTGCAGTTAGACAAGAGGCATGGACTCTGTGATGTCTTGTGGTGTACTGAGAGCATGATAAATATGGTTGATAACAATATGCTATACTTTAAATATTGTGAAATAGTATATTTTAAGTGTTCTCAAAACAAAAATGATGAATATGTGTGATATAACATGCTAATTGGTTTAATTTAGCCATGCCATTGTGAACATACTATATTATTTATCATAATTGTGCATGGCTTTATTTATGAGCTAAATAAATGAACGGAGAAATAAAAAAAAGATTATTTTATTTTTGTAAATTTTATTTTAAATACAATTAATCTTATTTTACATATCCATCCCTGTTCCCATGCCCTACTATACTCCCATGCATCCCACTGAACCCCCCATCCCAGCACCCATTCACTCCCCAGGGAGGGTGTGTCCTTCCATGAGGGGTCATCAAATCTCTCAAGTCATTTGGGCCAAGGCCTAGGTACTACCGTGTATATCTAAGCTAAGGGAGTATCCCTGTGTGGGAAATTGGCCTCTGAAGTCTGTTTGAGTGATAGGGATACTTCCTGATACCACTACAAGAGGCCTGACAGACTCCCTAGTCCTCCTAACTGACACCCACATTCAGGTATCCTTGTTTGGACCTATGCTGGTTCCCCAGATGTCTGACTGGGATTCATGTGCTCTCACTTGCTCAGGTCAGCTGTTTCTGTGGGTTTGCCCATCATGGACTTGACCACTTTGCTCATCACTCGTATGTATACTACCAGCAACGAGGATATTAATTTACTTACACTTCTTAATTTTTCAATTAACTTGATTCTATATCTATTACTTTTAGGCTTTTGTAAATTTTCTTTAAGAACAAAATAATTTTAAATGTGAATATTTGCAATCACTTATAATATCATAAAAGCTCACTTTGTTGTTTTACTTTTAATGTTGTATCTTAAGAAAAAAAGCAAATCTACAGAAATACATTTTGCATATTGAAAATAAGTTCTATTCCTTTATCCTCATCATAGTTTCTCCTGCAGCTAATCCTCTCAATTCTTCTGCATCTCCCTTTCCCTTTTGAATCCACTACTCTTCTGACTCTAATTAAAATACAACAGTCTCCTAAGAAATAACAAGCAGACATGACAAAAATAAAATGTAATAAGGTGAAGAAAAGGCTTTTTTATTTTTTTAAATGAAAGTTGGAAAATGAGAAGCTAACAGGAGGTAAAGAGTCCCAAAAGCACTTTACTTGGGTTTTTATTCAGATACTTTACATCTTTTGCCACTAATTTTTTTCTTTTCCATTCATTTATATAGCTCATAAATAAAGTCATGCACAATTATGATATATAATACAGTATGTTCATAATGGCATGGCTAAATTAAACCAACTAACATGTTATAACACACATATTCATCATTTTTATTTTGAGAACACTTAAAGTATACTATCTCACAATTTTTAATACATAGCATATTGTTATCAACCATATTTACCATGCTCTCAGTAGACCTCAAGACATCACAGAATCCATGCCTCTTATCCTACTGCAGGTTTTGCCCTTAAACCAATCATTTCCCCGTAGTTAAAAGACCCACATTAAAGCCTAATAGCCATAATTCTGCTCTCTGTTCCCATAAGTTCATCATTTCTAGGTTACACATAAAATTGAAATTGTGTGACATTTGTCTTCCAGTGTGTCACTTTATATTTGGCAAGCATATAACTTTACTACTTAGTAAAGATGAAATCAAATTTGCATGCACAGGTCAACACTCACTGAAACACCTTGGATTCATCACATAATTGAGATTCAATTAGCATATATATATATATATATATATATATATATGATCAATAATGGCAATAAGTTATGCATCAATAGCAGTAACATCTTTTCCAGGTTCTGCAATCATTTGAACAGAATTGTAGAGACATCCAGCACAGTGCATTTAAAAAAAAAACAAAACCAAAACAAACAAACAAACAAACAAACAACAATAACAAAGTAAAAAACAAAATCCCAGAAAATAGCACAGTTCTGTTAACTCTTGTGGTACTTGGCACCATTTTTTTAAAATCAGCTTCTCAATCATCATCTGGGAGGAAACCATTCTGAGCAACATCATTAAAAACAGCTCTGATAAAGCATGGTCACTACTATGTTTCATGAAGCAGGTCCACATATGACTGAGTACATGTCATGATTGTCTTTTTGTGATTGGGTTGCCTTGCTCAGAATGGTTTCTTCAACTTCCATCCATTTTCCTGCAAATTTCAAGATTCCATTGTTTTTTCTGCTGAGGAGTTCTCCATTGTGTAAATGTACCACAATTTCTCTATCCGTTCTTCGGTTGAGGGGCATCTAGGCCGCTTCCAGTTTCTGGCTATTACAAATAATGCTGCTATGAACACAGTTGAACATATGTCCTTGTTATATGAATGTGCTTCTTTTGGGTATATGCCTAGGAGTGGAATTACTGTATCTTGTGGTAGATTCATTCCCATTTGCTTGAGGAGTTGCCATTCTGATTTCCACAGTGGCTGTACAAGTTGGCACTCCCAGCAGCAGTGGAGGAGTGTCCCTCTTTCTCCACATCCTCTCCAGCATAAACTGCCATTGGTATATTTGATTTTAGCCATTCTGACAGGAGTAAGATGGTATCTCAGAGTTGTTTTGATTTGCATTTCCCTGATGCCTAAGGATGTTGAACACTTTCTCATGTGTCTTTCAGCCATTTTAAAATCCTCTATTGAGAATTGTCTGTTTAGTTCTGTACCCCATTTTTTATTTGGATTGTTTGGTGTTTTCGAGTCTAGCTTCTTGAGTTCTTTGAATATTTTGGAGATCAGCCATCTGTCAGATGTGGGGTTGGTGAATAAATTTTCCCAGTCTGTGGGCTGTCGTTTTGTCTTGCAGACTATGTCCTTTGCCTTACAGAAGCTTCTAAGTTTCAGGAGGTCCCATTTATGAATTGTTGATCTCAGTGTCTGTGCTACTGGTGTTATGTTCAGGAAGCGGTCTCCTGTACCGATTAATTCTAGGGTATTTCCCACTTTATCTTCTAGTAGGTTCAGTGTGGCTGGGGTTATGTTGAGGTCTTTCATCCATTTTGACTTAAGTTTTGTGTAGGGCAAAAGGCTTGGGGCTATCTGTAGTCTTCTACATGTTTGCATCCAATTATGCCAGCACCATTGGTTGAAGATGTTCTCTTTGTTCCATAATATATATTTGGATTGTTTGTCAAAAATCAGGTGTTCATCGGTGTGTGGGTTAATAACAGTGTTTTCAATTCTATTTCATTGGTCTACCTGTCTCTTTTTTGTGCCAATACCAAGCTGTTTCCAGGAATATAGCTCTGTAATAGAGCTTAAAGTTAGGGATGGTGATGCCTCCAGGAGTTACTCTATTTTACAGGGTTGTTTTGGCTATCCTGGGTCTTTTGTTTCTTCATATAAAGTTGAGAATTGTTTTTTCAAGTTTTTTTGTGAAGAATTGTGTTGGGATTTTGATGTGGATTGCTTTGAATCTTTAGATTGCTTTTGGTAAGACTGCCATTTTAATTATGTTGATCCTGCCTACACACGAGCATGGTAGATCTTTCCATTTTCTGTTACCTTCTTTAATTTCTTTCTTTAGAGACTAAAAATTCTTATGGTGCAGGTCTTTCACTTTTTTGGTTGGAGTTACTCCAAGTTATTTTATGTAGTTTGTGGCAATTTTAAAGGATGATGCTTCTCTGATTTCTTTCTCCACCAATGTGTCATCTGTATATAGTAGGTCTACAGATTTTTTTGAGTTAATCTTGTATCCTGCCACTTTGCTGAAAGTGTTTATCAGCTGAAGGAGTTCCCTGGTTGAGTTTTTTTGGTCACTTATGTAGTCTATCTTATCATCTACAAATAGTGAGGGTTTGACTTCTTCCTTTCTGATTTGTATTCCCTTGATCTCCTTTTGTTGTCTTATTGATCTAGATAGAACTTCAAGGACAATATTGAAGAGGTATGGAGAGAGTGGACAGCCTTGACTTGTACCTGATTTTAGAGGAATTATCATGAAGGGTTGTTGGATTTTGTCAATGGCTTTTTCGGCATCTAGTGATATGATCATGTGATTTTTTTCCTCAACTTGTTTATATGGTGGATGACAATGATGGATTTTCATATGTTATACCATCTTTGCATCACTGGGATGAAACCTACTTGATCGGGATGAATGATTTCTCTGATGTGTTCTTGGATTCGATTTGCCAATATTTTATTGAGGAATTTTGTATCAATATTCATGAGGGATATTGGTCTTTAGTTCTCTTTTTTTAGTTGTGTCTTTTTGTGACTTGGGTATCAAGGTAATTGTGGCCTCATAAAAAGATTTTGGTATTGACCCTTCAGCTTCTAATGTGTGCAATACTTTGAGGAGAATTGCTAGTAGTTGTACTTTGAATTTCTGGTAGAATTCTGTACTGAAGCCATCTGTCCCTGGGCTTTTATTCGTTGGGAGACTTCTAATGAATGCTTAATTTTCATTACAGTTTATAGGTCTATTTAAGTTGTTTATCTGTTCTTGATTTAATTTTGGAAAGTAAAATCTCTACTGAAAATTTTGCATTTCCTTCAGATTTTCAAATTTTGAGGAATATAGGATTTCAAAATATGACATGATGATTCTCTGGATTTCCCCTGTATCTGTTATGACCCCCTTTTCATTCCTGATTTTATTAATTTGCATGTTCACTCTTTGTTATTTGGTAAGTTTGGATAATGTTTTGTCTATCTTGTTGATTTTCTCAAAAAATCAACTTTTTGTTATATTGATTCCTTGTATTGTTCTCGTAGTTTCCATATTATTGATTTCAGCCCTCAATTTGTTTATTTCCTGGTGTCTGTTCCTCCGGTGTGTATTGGCTTCTTTGTTTTCTAAGTCTTTCAGTTGTGCTGTTAAATCTCTACTGTGATTATTCTGCTGTTTCATCATGTGGGCATTTAGAGCTATGAACTTTCCTCTTAGCACTGCTTTCAGAATATTCCATAGGTTTGATTGTGTCCGCATTCTCATTGAATTCTAGGAAATCTTTAATTTCTTTTTTATTTCTTCATGGACCTATGAATTGTGCAATTGGGTGTTACTTAATTTCCATGAGTTTGTAGGTTTTTTGTAGTTCTTGCTGTTGTTGAATTCTAATTTTAAAGCATGGTGGTCTGAAAAGAAACGGGGTTATTTCAATTTTTTTGTACTTGTTGAGGTTTGCTAAGTTGCCAAGTATGTGGTCGATTTTAAAGAAGGTTGCATGTGGTACTCAGGAAAAGGTAAATTGTTTTGTATTAGGGTTGGATGTTCTATAGATAATTGTTAAGTCCAATTGCGCCATAACTTGGATAAATTCTTTTGATTCTTTTTTTATTTTCTGTCTGGTGTTCCTGTCCAGTAGTGACAGTGGGGTGTTGAAATCACCCACTATAAGTGTGTGCGTTTATATGTGTGATTTGAGTTTTAGTCAAGTTTCTTTTACAAACATGGATGCCTTTTATTTGGTTCATAAATGTTCAGAATTAAAATTTCATCCTGATGGATTTCTCCTGTGATGAGTTGGAAATTACCTTCTTCATCTCTTTTGACTGATTTTAGTTTAAAGTCCAATTTATTGGATATTACGATTGCTACCCCCCTTGTTTCTTGGGTCCATTTGATTGGAAGATCTTTCCCCAACATTTAATTCTTAGGTACCATCTGTGTTTGAGATTGAGGTGAGTTTCTTGTATGCAGCAGAAGGAAGGACTGTCTTCATATCCATTCTGCTAATCTGAGTCTTTTTATAGGGGAGTAAGGACCATTAATGTTGATGGATATTAATGACCATTGATTGCTGTTAATTCTTGTTTGTTTTTGATTTGGTAATGGTGGAAAGGTTATTGTGGAATTCTATCCCATTTTTCTTTTGACTCTTGGTTAGTTGGGATTATCTATTGTCTATGTTTTTCTAGTTGTAGTTATTTTCCCTGGGATGCAGTTTACCTTCCAGTACATTCTTTAGGGCTGGATTGGTGGATATGTATTGTTTGAATCTGGTTTTATCATGGAATATCTTGTTTTCTCCATCTATAATGATTGAAAGCTTTGCTAGATATAGTAATCTGGGATGGCATCCATGGTCTCTTAGTGTAGGTAGAATATCTATCTGGGACCTTCTGGCCTTCAGCGTTTCCAAGGAAAAATTAGGTGTGATTCTGATAGGTTTGCCTTTATATGTTACTTGACATATTCCCTTTGTGGCTATTAATATATTGTCTTTGTTGTGTATGCTTGGTGTTTTGATTATTATGTGGCAAGGTTTCCTTTTTTTGGTTAAATCTATTGGGTGTTCTTTAGGCTTGTTGTATATTCATTGACATGTCTTACTTTAGGTTGGGAAAGTTTTCTTCTATGATTTTGTTAAATATGTTTTCTGTGCTTTTGAGTTGGATTTCTTCACCTTCTTCTATCCCTATTATTCTTAGGTTTGTTATTTTCACGATATCCCAAATTTCCTCGATATTTTGTGTTAGGGATTTGTTGGCCTTATGACTTTCTTTGGATAATGAATCTATTTCCACATGTGTGTCTTCAACTCCTGAGATTCTCTCTTCCATGTCTTGTATTCTGTTGGTTATGCTTACATCTGTAGTTCCTAATCGTTTACCCAGCTTTTCTATTTCCAGCATTTCCTCAGATTGTGCTTTCTTTATTGTCTCTATTTCAGTTTTTGGTCTTGAACTGTTTCCTTGAGAGATTTGGTGATATCTTGTATTTTTTGCTTTATTTTGTCTTCAATTTCTTTACAGGATTTTCTCATGTCCTCTTTGAGGTCCTCTTTGAGGTTCTCTGTGATTTTCCTGAATATGTTATTAAGGTTATTCTCTTCTGGTTCATCTGCATCATGATGTTGAGTTCTTACTGGTGTATGGTTCCTAGTCTCCGGTGGTGTCGTACTATGTTTTCTGTTGTTGGATGTGCTTTTACCTTGTCCTCTTCTCATCCTTTCTTCTGGTGGGTGTAGCAAGTATTCCTTGTTCTCCTGGTGGGTGTGGGACCAATGTTCCCTTCTGGTAGATGGAAACAGATCCAATTCACTGATGTTGGTCCACTTCTCGTGGATTGTGGTGCCACTGTTTCCTGGGTGCCAGCATAGTACTGGCCTGCCGAGTCCTCCCTAAATACTTTTTTCTAAACTTAACTTCATCTCCTAAATTGCTGACAGCTGCCAAGGCTTAGGATGTCCCAGACAGTCTCATACATTCTTAAAATCTGTAGAGCAACCAGGTAATCCAGGATGTAGCAGTACCCCACTATTCCCAAACACCCCCCCAAAGATGATCAATGCCACTTCATCAATAAGAAGCAGTCCTGAGAACTTGACATCCTTATTCCATAAGTTGCAAATATAAGATCCCAAATTTCCATTATCAGTGATGTTGGGAATGAAAGGTTATGGTATTGGGCTAACTCCCCATGTCACCTGAAAGGGTGCACTCACTCAGCCACTATTGTGTTCAGTCCAGGCTTCTATGGGTACTAAGTCTGCAGGCAGTGTTAGAGAACCCCTTTCATACAGCCAAGTTCTGATGGCTTTTTCTCTGTCACCTTCCAATTCCTCTCTGTTATCTGCTTTCTAGTATCTTCCTTGAACCCTCTTCATCTCTTCTTCTGTCTCCCCCACTCACCGTCTTCAACAATGTCAGAAAACCCAAAGTTCATGGACATTCTAAGATTCATCTTGATTCATCTTCCCTTGCTCAAGGTTCTGGCTCCATAGCTAGCTTTCCCTTCCACATAAACAAATGACCAACTTAGGAGCTGTCAAAGCCATGGACGCTATTGCTATGTGAACTCTCTGCATAACCAGGCTCGGTTGAGCAGGACATCGCAGAGATCTTTGTCTGGGACTGACCAAATGTTAAAACACCACTTCAGGTCGGTGTGTTTCCCAAGGATGAGGTCCACCACCACATTTGCCAAATCACCTGTGGGTTTCATATTTATGCCTTTGGGAGTTTCTCCCCCTCCACTGTTCAGACCATTGTGTCATCTCAATTCTTCGGACATTTTTTGTTCCACAATTGTCGATGAGTTAAGCCTGACTCCATATTCTGAGATGTTGGGTACCGAGCCTCCTTAAGCTACCTCAATTGTAATTATATCTTATGTTTAATGGAATCTAGCAGTTACTGTTACCGTGGAAAAACCATTTAATACATTTTTGGGGAGGAATGTCAAATACCTTAAGAAGTACATCAAAGGAATAAGAAAATGAAAGTAATCATATTTCTTTAAAAAGGTGAGTTTTCCATTGTTAATTTCTTCCATGAATGCTTAGATTCCATTACTTAGATTAGATTGAAAAATCATTGGAATTCAGAAACTTGGGTGCATGAGATGATGTCAGCCACAGATCCGAGTTCATTAGGCAGATACAGCATCGTCCTTGAGTATGTTCAGAGCCTGCTCTGCATGTGATTTGCATTTATCCTAGCCTACACTAAGCCTTGGCCTGTCTCTGTTTCAGTCTGTCTCTCATTTCATTTTCTAACTCTCTCTATCACACCCTGTCTCTGTCTCTGTCTCTGTGTATCTCTATTTCTCACTTCTGTGTCTCTATGTATATGTCTCTAGACACTGGGTGGGAGTCTTTAATTCTACCTGCTTTACAATGAATTTGCCAGCTACACTAAGGCAAAGTCTCTTTCTCTCTCACACACACATATTGTCTCTCTCTCTCTCTCCTTTCTTTCTTTCTTTCTTTCTTTCTTTCTTTCTTTCTTTCTTTCTCTCTCTGTCTTTCTGTCTCTCTGTTCTAGTACTGAAGAGCATGCCAAAACTCTCTACAATGGCAAAATTAAGGTGATTTTTTATTGGATGAAATATACCCTTCACATTCCAAAATGAGAATTCTTTCAGCCAAGTAGCTTCTTATCATAAAGAGGCACCTGATGTGTCTCCATTTTATGATCTTGGTAACCCCAAAATATTCCTGTAAGTTCCAAGGAGCTGAATGGGACACATGCAAGGAGTTCCAAAAATGAGGCTCACCTGATAATTAGTATTCAGACTCTCAATGATCCAAGAGTCATTTCCTGCTCATCTGGGATCTAACAATGGGAGATCCTGCCCATGACACCTGGAAGCATCCACTCACTCAGCCACTACTCTGTTCAGTCCAGGGTTCCATGGGTAATAAATATGCAGGTAGGTTTATTGGACCCCTATAACATACAGATCCCCACAAAACCCTGATGTTTTATTCTCTCTGTCACCTTCCAATTCCAATCTGCTATCTGCTATGTGCTCTCTGGTATCTTCCTCTGACCCTCTTCATCTCGTCTACTGTCTCACTCACTCACCCTCTCCAACCATGTCTGAAAACCTAAAGTCATGGAAATTCTAAGATTTGTGTTCCATTGCTCATGAATCTGTCTCCATAGTATGCTTGCCCTTCCACTTTAATCAATGACCAACTCTGAAGCTATGAACGCCATGGAGGCGTTCTCTCTGTGTAAAAACACTTTCCATACACAGGCTCCATTGAGCTGCACATCTCAGAGATCTTTTTTTGGGATTGACGAAATGGTGAAACACCCATCAGATCGGTGTGGTTCCCAAGGATGAGGCCCATCACCACAGTTGCTGAATCACTTGTGAGTTTCAGATTTATGCCTTTGGGAATTTCGCCCCCTACACTGTTCGGAACCCCGTGTAGTCTCAACTCTTCGGGAATTTTTTGTTCCACAATAATCCATGAGTTAAGCCTGAATCCACATTCTGAGATGTTGGGTACCCAGCCTCATTCAGCCACATCCATTGGAATTACATCTTATCTTTAAGGGAATCCAGCTGTTACTGTTACTGTGGAAAAACTGTTTAATGCATTTTTGTGGTAGAATGTCAAATACCCTAATAAGTACATCAATGAAATGAGAAAAAGAAAGGATTTGTGATATGCACTTATCCTAGCCTACACTAAGCCTTGGCCTGTCGTTGTATCTTTCTGTCTCTCATTTCACTCTCTAACTCTCTCTGTCTCTCACTGCCTCTGTTTCTGTGTGTTTTTCTCTGTCTCTCACTGTCTGTGTCTCTATTTATATGTGTCTACACCCTTGGTGGGAGTCTATAATTCTAACTGCTTTGTGATATGTTTGCCTGCTACATGAAGCCAACGTCTCTGTCTCTCTCTGTGTGTCTGGTCCTCTGTGTTTGCCTCTGCACCCTGGGTGAATGAATACCTGCAGCTATACTTGTTCTGGACTGGTGTCCACCAAAACTGATCTTTAATCTGTCCATTTTTATGTGACCCTCTCTCTCTCTCTCTCTCTCTCTCTCCCTCTGTCTGTCTTTATTTGTGTGTGTTTGTCGGTCTGTCTGTCTCTCTCTCTGAGTACTGAAGAGCATGCTAAACCTCTCTACAGTGGCAAAATTAAGGTGCTTTTGTATTGTCCAAAAGATACCTTACCCAATCCAAAATGAGAATGCTATCAGACAAGCCGCATCTATCATAAAAAGGCAGCTGATGTGTCTCCAATTTATGTTTTTGGTACATACAAAATATTCCTGTAAATCCCAGGGAGCTAAATGGGACCTATGCAAACAGGTCCAAAGATGCACACCTGATAAATAGTATTCAGCCTATAATGATCCCAAATTCCTTTCCTCCTCTGGGATCCCACTCTCCGGAATCACTCCCTCATCTGACCACCCATCCCTCTGATATCAGGACGTCAGAAACATTTATTTTCTAACCTTAACTTCATCTCCTACACTGCTCACATCTGGCAACGTCGAGGAGGCCAGTGTATGTGCTCCATGTCCTGTACAAGGAAGGAGCAACCAGATAATTCAGGATGTGGTAGGACCACAACATTCTCAGGTCCCCCAATGATGGTTATTGCCCCTACTTCAGCAGGATGAAGTCTTGAGTCCTTGAAATCCTTATTCCCTAAAGTGCCAAGTCTTCCACCCCAACATTCCATATTCAGGGAAAGTGGGAATAAAAGGTCCAGGCATCAGGCTGGCATGTCCAAGGCACCTGGCAAGATGCAATCACTCAGGCAGTACTCTGTTCAGTGCAGCCTTCCATGGTTACTAAGTCTGCAGGCAGGTATAAAGGACCCATTTAAAAGAAAGATGCAGACACACTTATGCTCTCTTATTCTCTCTCTCTCTCTCTCTCTCTCTCTCTCTCTCTCTCTCATAGTTGGAAATTAGCAATATGGAGCCAAGTGGAAATATAAGGGTATTTAGTAGGGAAAGGCCTTACTTACAGAGCAACCTAGCCAGCCAGCATGACAGCTGTCTGTACGCAAGCCCAAAAGTGAAACCAAGAGATGCAGTCCTCTTCAAGTCTCTGCTTTACATCACACTGACCATACCCTCGCAAGAGTGGTCATGCACAGGTGTAGCCAGCCCCTAAGTAGGCTTGGCTACAGCTTCCCCTACAATTCCCCTTTTAGTCTAAAAAAGGATTAAAACTTAACAGTGTAAAGTATCCAAAATTAACAATCATAAAGGAAAATATAAGAAGATACAACAATCTGCTTATGTCATATCCTAACTATCTATGTTAACTAAACCCTAAAGTCATCTGAGCCTGAACACCTCCTTCCAATCCCAACCATAAACAATAGGAAGCTATCCCTAACTAGGTATATACACTACCCTAAGTGACAACAATGGGGGGAGGAGGCATAGCATCCTCCAAGTTACTTCCTGCTGAAATGGAATGATGACAGCCTTGTGGGGTCCTGTAGGAAGAAAATGTTAGTATATTGAAAGTCTTGAATGGATGGTATCAAGTCCATGCTAGATCAGATTCTCATGATAGAAGATATTGCTTAAAATCCTCAACTTGATTGAAGTCAGTATCCGAAGCTTTCGCCAGAGTGTCAGTTGAAATGGAACAAGTTGGATCCAGTGCAGTTGAGGAGGTGTGGCCCATTTCCTTTCCAGGGTGTCCAGGGATTGCTGACAGGCAGGTCTTCATTGACTGTGTGGGACTCAAATATAAGCAGTTAGCAGAGAAATGTTTGCTTGTCTAGGTACACATGCTGGGGAATGCAACCATGAGAGCATAACAATTATGAGAGGGTGTACACCTTGAGAGAAAGATCCAAGAAAAGACAAAGACAGTCCCCAAATTCTTCTTTTATTCTGTATTACATCAATTGGCTTCTTGATACAATACAGAAACACTAAACTTTAGTTAAATAACGTGCTTGGATTTTAGAGGAGGAAAGCCAAATCCACCTCTAAATCCAGCATTGGTTTAATTGAATAGGGACTAGGAAATGAAGAGAAATAGAGTTGTCTGAGAGACAGCTGTGAAGTTTACCATATGGCACATTCCTTTTATTTGATGGTTATAGCTAGCTTTTCTTGTTCAGCATCTAGCCTGCTGGCAATGGAGTTTGTTTATAAAAGGAACAAGTAGGACAGTTTCTTATTATCTCCTTGGCTTGTTGCCAAGTGATGGAGAAGTCCTTTTTCAAACCTTTGCTATTTACATGATGTTTCTTATGAAATTCTGAGGCTTCTGTCACACTTCCAATTAATAAATGACAAATCTCATCATTGCCTTGTGGTGGTGGGCCTGGCAGACCCATATGGGATCTGATATGTGTAATATATATAGGATTACTTCTGATACATTCCTGTAATTGTAAAAGCAGAGAAGTTAATTCTGTATTATAAGGAATGAATTCTGCAGTTTCAATGTGTAACACGAGTCTCTCTGCATATCGGGAATCAGTAAGTATATTAAGAGGTTCTGTAAAATCCTTAAATACCATGAGAATTGCATATAATTCTGCCTTCTGAACAGATGTATATGGACTTTGAACTACTTTACTTACCTCACCTGCTTTATAACCTGCCTTACCTGATTTGTTGGCATCAGTGTAGAAGGTAAGACCTCGAGAAATGTGAGTTTGTATTACAATACTTGGAAGAATCCACACTGTCTTTTTTATGAATTTAATTCTGTCAGTTTTGGGATAGTTGTTGCTAATTGTTCCCAAAAAGTCATGAAGAGCTATTTGCCAATATTCATTATCCTTCCATAAGGAGGAAATTTCTTCATTAATTAAAGGTACTATAATTTCTGCTGGATCTTTTCCAGTCAGCAGACAAAGTCTTAATTTACCCTTTAAAATCAAATCAGAAATCTTTTCTATATATGTCTTTAACTTTTTATTCTGTTTATGTGGCAGAAATATCCATTCCAATATAGTGTCTTCCCTTTGCATCAGAATTCCAGAAGGGTATTCTCTGGACGGCAAGATAACCAGAATTCAGTCTAAATCAAGGTTCATCCGATCTACGTGTGCATCCAATATTCTGTTTTCTACCGATTGTAACCCTTTTTCTGCCTCAGCAGATAATATTCTTGGACTGTTTAGGTCCTTATCACCTTTAAGGGCCATTTTAAAATGCTCTAAATCATGTCCTTCTACAGCAATAATCATCTGTAATTGACAAATTTCCCCTAATAATTTCTCTCTCTCTCTCTCTCTCTCTCTCTCTCTCTCTCTCTCTCTCTCTCTCTCTCTCTCTCCCTCTCTCTCTTTCTCTCTCTCTCTCGTTCTCTCTGTTCTCCCTCTGTCTCACTCTCTCTGTGTCTCTCTCTCTCTCCCTCACCCTTTCCACTTCCTATGATCTATTTGCTGTTTGCTATTTTTCTGACCCTCTTTGTCTATTCTCCTCTCTCCCCAACAAAACCTCACCCACCCTCTTTGAAATCCTTGGTTCATGGAATTTCTAAGGTAGCTGTTCCTTGCTCAGTGTTCAGTTTCCATGTCCTACTTTCCCATCAATGTAAACAAAAGACCAACCATATTACTGAGAAATCCAGGGAGGTTCTATCTGTGACTTCTCTCCCTGCTCATGCTTGGATCCTGGGAATCTGCAGAGATCATTTTCTTGGACTGACTAAACAGTGAGACACCACTTCAAGTGGGTGTGTTTCCCAAGAATGAGGTTCACCAAGACATTCGCTGAATCATTTGTGTTTTCAGCTTTATGTCTTTGGCAGGATCTTCCCTCAAATTTTTGGTATTCTGTGTCGACTTGAATGTTCAGGCATGTGGTTCTGGCCTTGCCCATGAGTTCAAGCTGATTCTGAGTTCTGAGAACAGGAGTTCTCAGAAGAAGGACCAAGCCTTTTTCGTCCTGGCCCATGGGAAATACATCTTATGATTAAGGCATATTTTCAGGTACTGTTACCTTGGAAAAAGTGTTAAATGCTTTTAAGGAGGAAAGCCATATCCCCCAGGTTGTGCATTAATGGACGACGAAAATGAAAAGACACACATTATTGAACGAAATTTGAGTTTTGCATGGTAGCTTCTTCCAAGAATGTATAAATTCCATATCTTAGATTAGATTGGACTACAAGTACTTGGGTGCATCAAATGATGTCAGAAGCAAGACAGAGTTCATGAGGCAGTGACAGCATCATTCTTGAGTATGAGAGGACTCACCCTTGGACCTTGGATTCAAATATCACAGCCTACATTCAGCCATGGTTTGTCTGTGTGTCTCTTTGTCTGTATGTCTGAATTTTCATGTCTAATTCTCTACCACTCACTGTCACTGTCTCTTTGTGCATGTCCCTACACCCTGGTGAGCGACAATCTATAACTCTATCTGAATTGTAATGGAACTGCCAGCTAACTGAGCCCTCCCCTCTTTCTGTCTATCTCTCTCTGTCGGTCTCTCTCTCTCTCTCTCTCTCTCTCTCTCTCTCTCTCTCCCAATCTCTCACTCTCTCTCTGGCATTCTGTCTTTGACTCTGCAACCTGGATGAACACCAGAAGCTCTGAAACTGCTCAATAATGTTCTCTATCAAATATGATTCTTTTGACTTTGTGTCTGTATGTGTCTCGTTTGCTGTGTGTGTCCCTCTCTCATGTTCAGAGTTTTGAAGTGCATGCTAAATCACTCTAAAATGGCAAAATTAAGGTGCTTTTTATTGTCTATAGGTACCCTTCTTTTTCAAATATGTGAATGCTTTCAGTCAAGTTGCTTGTATCAAAAAAGGCAGATGAAATGTATTCAATTTATGTTTTCGGCAAACCCAAAGTTTTCTTGTATGTTCCCGTGACCTGAATAGGACACATGCAAAAAGGTCCAAATTTCACTCAAGATAAATAGTATTCAGCCTCTCAATGTTCCCAGATTCCTCTCCGCCTCATATGGTACTTTTCCCTGGGAAAACCCTCCCTCATCTGACCCTGCAACCCTCTGTCACCTGGACTTCAGAAAATTTTGTTCTCTAAACTTAACTTCATCTCATTCACTGCTGATATCTGCTGAGGCTTAGGATGCCCAAGACAGAGCCACATATTCTGGACATCCGTGGAGCAACCAGGTACTCTAGTATGTGGTAGAACCCCAGTATTCCTAGGGTCCCCAAAGTTTGTCAATGACCTTTCATCAAAAAGAAGCTGTCTTGAGAACTCGACATTGTTATTCCCAATCTTGCCAAGTCTAGGACCCCAAATTTCCATAATAAATGCAGGTGGGAATGAAGGTCCTGGCATCTGGCTACCTGCCCATGACACCTGGAAGGGTGCACTCACTCAGCAACTACTCTTTTCAGTCTTGGAATCCATGGGTTATAGTGGGAAATTACCAATATAGAGTCAGGTAGGAATATAAGGGTATTTAATAGGGAAAAGTCTTACTTACAGAGCGAACCAGCCAGCCGGTGGTAGCAGTCTGTACAGCAAGAAGCAAAGAGAGAACGAAACCGAAACCGAAAAACAGTCCCACTACGTCACTCTGACCACGCCCTCACAAGCCTGGTCAGGCACACCTGTAGCCAGCCCCTAAGAAGGCGTGGCTACAGCTTCCCCTAAAATTCCCCTTTTAGTCTAAAAGAGGATTAAAACTTAACAGTATAAAGGTAAAATATACAACAATCTGCTTATGTCACATCCTAACTATATATTTTAACTAAACCCTAAAGTCATCTGAAAGAGGTGTCCAAGCCTGAACACCTCCTTCCAATCCGAACCATAAACAATAGGAAGCTATTCCTAACTAGGTATATACACTATCCTAAGTGACAACAATGGGGAAAGGGAGCATAGCATTCTCCAAGTTACTTCCTGCTGAAATGGGACGATGATAGTCATGTGGAGTCCTGTAGAAAGAAAATGATAGTATCGAGTACATGTTAGATGGGATTCACTTGATTGAAGATCTCGCTTGAAATCCTCAACTTGATTGAAGTCAGTACCCGAACCTCTGGCCGGAGTGTCAGTTGAAATGGAGCAAGTTGGATCCAGTGCAGTCGAGGAGGTGTGGCCCATTTTCATTCCAGGGTGTCCAGGGATTGTTGTCAGGCAGGTCTTCATTGGCTATGTGGGACTCAAACATAAACATTTAGCAGAGAAATGTTTGCTTGTGTATGTACACATGCTAGGGAATGCAACCATGAGAGCATAACAATTATGAAAGGGTGTACACCTTGCGAGAAAGATCCAAGAAAAGACAAAGACAGTCCCCAAATTCTTCTTTTATTCTGTATTACATCAATTGGCTTTTTGATACAACACAGAAACAATAAAGTTTAGTTAAATAACGTGCTTGGATTTTAGAGGAGGAAAGTCAAATGCACCTCTAAATCCAGCATTGGTTTAATTGAATAGGGACTAGGAAATAAAGAGAAATAGAGTTTTTTGAGAGACTGCTGTAAAGTTTACCGTATGGCACATTCCTTCTACTTGAAGGTTATAGCTACTTTTTCTTCTTAAGTATCTACCCATGCAGTGTCCTTTGCCTTCTGAAGATGAGTTTTCCTGTGAAGATAAAAGCAAAACACTTCCCTTTCCTTTGGGAGGTTTCTATTTAGTTTATAAGATATACCTTAGTAGAATACCTGTCATTTGTCCTCGTCGAGAGGTTTTTCCTTTTCCACTCGAAACTTGATCAACTTTGATGGTATCCAAAGGTTTTCTTCTCCTGTAGAAACCAATGCAAAACCCCTACCCCAACGTAACACATGTGCTGGTTTACATACAGAGGTAAGAATATCTTTGAAGTATACTGGCTGATAGAGTTCAGCAGTTTTTTCCTTAGTCTAGTGTCTTTCTGCAGCTCTTTGTCCTTTTTCATTGGCATTAACAAAGGTTAGTGTTAATAAAGCATTATGCAACCTATGTTTGGGGGGGTTAGTCTTCCAAGCTTGTTTGTTGAGCATCTCCTTAGGTGTTCTAGTAGATCGCTCAACCACTGCTTGTCCTGTAGGATTGTGTGGTATACCAGTAATATGCTTCATGTTATAATATTTGAAAAATTGTTCCAATTTCGTAGAGACATATGCTGGAGCATTGTCAGTTTTTATTTGTGCAGGTATACCCATAACTGCCATCACCTCTAGCAGGTGTATAATAACAGAATCAGCTTTTTCAGAGTTAAGAGAAGTAGCCCAGTGGAACCCTGAGAATGTGTCTATAGTATGATGCATATATTTCAAATTTCTAAACTCTGCAAAGTGAAAGACATCCATCTGCCAAACCTCATTTCTCCGAATGCCCCTAGGATTACAACCTGCTGGCAATGGAGTTTGATTATAAAAGGAACAAGTAGGACACTTTTTCACTATCTCCTTGGCTTGTTGCCAAGTGATGCAGAAGTCCTTTTTCAAACCTTTGCTAATTACATGATGTTTCTTATGAAATTCTGAGGCTTCTGTCACACTTCCAATTAATAAATGACAAATCTCATCATTGCCTTGTGGTGGTGGGCCTGGCAGACCCATATGGGATCTGATATGTGTAATATATATAGGATTACTTCTGATACATTCCTGTAATTGTAAAAGCAGAGAAGTTAATTCTGTATTATAAGGAACAAATTCTGCAGTTTCAATGTGTAACACAACTCTCTCTGCATATTGGGAATCAGTAACTATATTAAGAGGTTCTGTAAAATCCATAAGTACCATGAGAATTGCATATAATTCTGCCTTCTGTACAGATGTATATGGACTTTGAACTACTTTACTTACCTCACCTGCTTTATAACCTGCCTTACCTGATTTGTTGGCATCAGTGTAGAAGGTAAGAACTCCAGAAATGGGAGTTTGTCTTACAATACGTGGAAGAATCCAGACTGTCTTTTTTATGAATTTAATTCTGTCAGTTTTGGGATAGTTGTTGCTAATTGTTCCCAAAAAGTCAGTAAGAGCTATTTGCCAATATTCATTATCTTTCCATAAGGAAGAAATTTCTTCATTAGTTAAAGGTACTATAATTTCTGCTGGATCTTTTCCAGTTAGCAGACAAAGTCTTAATTTACCCTTTAAAATCAAATCAGAAATATTTTCTATATATGTCTTTAACTTTTTATTCTGTTTATGTGGCAGAAATATCCATTCCAATATAGTGTCTTCCCTTTGCATTAGAATTCCAGAAGGGTATTCTCTGGATGGCAAGATAACCAGAATACAGTCTAAATCAAGGTTTATCCGATCTACATGTGTATTTAATATTCTGTTTTCTACCCATTGTAACTCTTTTTCTGCCTCATCAGATAATAATCTAGGACTGTTTAGGTCTTGTCACCTTTAAGGGCCATTTTTAAATGTTTTAATTCATGTCCTTCTACACCAATAATTGTCTGTAATTGAGAAATTTCCCCTAATGATTTCTGAAGAGAATTAAGAGTTTGATACCGATCTCTCCTAATTTGTACCTTTTGAGGTCTGATTCTCTGTAAGTCTATCTTGTAACCTAAATAGTTAATAGAATTTCCTCTTTGTATCTTTTCTGGTGCAATCTGTAATCCCCAACAGGCAGAACTTCCTTCACCATTTCAAACATACGTTCCAAAGTTTCCTTATTAGAATCTGATAAAAGAATATCATCCATGTAATGATAAACAAGAGATTGTGAAAATTTCTTACGAATTATTCCCAAAGGTTGCTGTACAAAGTGTTGACACAAAGTAGGGCTATTTAGCATTCCTTGTGGCAAAACCCTCCACTGATATCTCCTAACTGGCTGTGAATTATTAAGAGTTGGTACAGTAAATGCAAATTTTTCTCTATCATTTTCCTGTAATGGTATTGTGAAAAAACAGTCTTTTAGATCAATGACTATGATAGGCCATCCTTTAGGTATTAAGGAAGGTAATGGCATTCCAGGTTGCAGAGAGCCCATTGGTTGAATTACCTTATTTATAGCTCTCAGGTCTGTCAGCATTCTCCATTTACCCGACTTCTTTTTGATGACAAATACAGGAGAATTCCAAGGACTGGTAGATTCCTCTATATGTCCAGCGTCTAGCTGTTCCTGTATTAACTTTTCTAAAGCCTCTAGCTTCTCAGAGGTCATAGGTCATTGTCCTACCCAAACTGGTTCATCTGTAAGCCATTTCAATGTCAGGGCCTTTGGCTCCTCTGAAGGTCCATCATTTGTACCTAGTTTCTGTACAGCATGGATGGTTGGTAACCGTTTTCCATAGCGTCTTACCAGATCTTTTCTACTATCTAAAGATTTACATAATTTGTATCTGACACTGGAGGAATATTAATCTAACTATTTCACTGCTGTAAGAGATCACGACCCCAGAGATTTATAGCTATATCTGCCACGTATGGTTTCAGTATCCCTTTTTGTCCTTCCCGTCCAATGCAGACCATTGAGTTAACACACTGTCGAACTCTAGATAGAGTTCAAATTCCTAAAAATTGTACATTTGTCTCTCTAAGAGGCCATTTCTGAGGCCAAGAATTTTGAGTAATAATAGTTAGATCCGCCCCAGTGTCCACTAAGCCAGAAATAACTTTATTATTACTTTTCACTTTTAACTGAGGCCTTTTATCATTAAAGAAGCTTGCCAAAATATGCCTTTCTCATTTTTTCCATTTACATTTGATTCTTCATCATTATTTAAACTACCATCTAGAGCAGTATCTTTTTTCACAATAGGCAAAGAACTATCTATTGTTACTGTGAGAGATTGTCTTCCACTGCTATTGGGAATGACCTGACCTTTCTCGATGTGGGGGCCTTCTTGAGTCCCCCCTCGGGGTTTCCCGACTTTAAGGGGTTTCCTTGTATGTCCCTGGTCTATCTACATTCTTTGGTCCAGTGTCTGCCCTTACCACATCTTCTACACAATCCAGAAGGCAGTGGCCTTCCATATGAGGCATTGTTAGAATTCATTTGTCTACAGTTTATGTTAGTATGTCCCATTTTACCACAGTTGAAACATCTAGGTTCCTGGAGCCTTCGTGGTCTCCAGGGGAAGGCTCTTCCTACCCAAGGTTCTGGTTCATAGTAGTAGTAACCTCTAGCCTCTTGGTATCTATGTTGACCTCTGTAAGGTGCTTCTCCTTGCCAAGCCCTTACATCCTCACCTCTAGACCTTTTAATTTCCTGTTGCCGTTTTAAACCTTTGGAGATGCCTTCTCCTACCCAAGCTCCAGTATCTTGCACATTATAGTCAATGTTGGCTGCATACAAAACCCATTCTTCTAGCGGAGCTGATCTGATCTTTAAAGGCAAAAGCATTCTTTTGTATATTGGGTTTGCATTCTCATAAGCTATAGTATATATAATTGATTGTCTTCTTTCTGGATCTGTTACCTGTAATTCTACTGCCCTAGTTAACCTTTGTAAGAAGTCCTGGAACTGTTCTGTAGGTCCCTGTTCTATTCTGGTATAAGCTTCTAGGCGTTCTCCTGGCTCACAAACCTTATCCCAAGCATTTAATGCCGCTTTCCTGCATAGAGACAATATATCGTCATCATATTCAGCCTGTACCTGTGGGTCAGCATATATACCCTGACCAAGAAGCTTAACTGGAGCGGCTTCAAAACCTTCCTTTATGCCCTGACACTCAAGGAGCTTTGCCTCTTCACTTACTAATGCCTTCCACTGGATTTGGCATGAATTCTCAAGTACAGCTGCTACCAATCGTTCCCAATCTGTGGGTGTCACCCTGTTAAAGGTTGCCCATGAATGTAATAGCTCTTTTACGTATGGGCTATGGAGACCATATGAGGCAACTGATTCTTTAATATTCTTAAGATCCTTCAGCTGTATAGGTTGCCATTCATAAGCCATCCGTCCATGAGGTTGTTTCTTAGAAGCTGGCTTTTCTACCATGGTAGCTGGGTACACTAATGATGTACGAGTAACAACCTTAGAAGAATAGTCATGATACCTGGGTGGAGTGGGTTCCTGGGATTGGAGTGATTCTGCTTCTGAGGCATCCCAATGATCTTTAAGCCTAGCAATGATATCCTTTTGAAAAGTTTCAATCTCCTTAAACATAAAGGATTCCAAGCATGTTAATGAATCTGTAAATTCCTCTAACTGCTCATCTACATGTTTTTCTAGGTCTTTAATACGATCATCCTTAGGCAGCATCTGGATGGCATGGAAACTGCCTTCTAGGTATTGGAGTCTAGATTGCAGGTCATGATTTGCTGATTTTGAGTCCTCAGCAATCGACCGTATGGACCTATGTAATCTGTCAGTCCTGTACTGTAAATTATCTTCCAAACATTCAAATCTAGACTCAAATTTCTGATCTGCTATCTTGGATTCTTCAATAACTGATTGAATGGCATTGTCCAATTCTTTAACCCTATGCTGGGTATTTTGCACCGTTGCATCTAGTTGCTGGGTAACATTGCCTATCTGAGTTTCTTGCTGGCTACAGTTATTTTTTAGCTGGTCATGGTCTTCTGACAGCCTAGCCTCTAAGGCCTCAGGCATGGAGGCTCTCTCTGTGTTTATCTTATCATAAATATGCTGCATCTCATCAGACAGCTCTGTCTTTAGTGTATTGGACACAGAGCCAAGCTTATCATCCAATTTCTGTTCCACATGCTTCCCAATTGTGGTCTGACCTAATCGTAAAGCTGTTATTTCCTGTAAGTAGGTGGTGAGGTTATCCTTATCTCTATTCCTGAGTCCTCTGGCTAGTAATACTATTTGTACCAGCAACTAACTGCCATTATGGCATATAGGCCAGTAATTGGCACATTAACATCCTCCTCAAACAGTGAATTCATGTAATAAGCAAAAATATTACCAATTTTAGCAAATGATAAATATTCTGCCATAATTTTACCTGATTTCTACTCCCGATGCAGTAAATATCTTTGACCAGTGGGTGGCACAGGTGTTCAGTGAGTCCGAGGCGTTTGGCAGCAGTCAGTCAGCGGTGGAGAGAGGTCACGAAAGCAGCTGCACTTATCTTAGAGAGTATATGGCCTTGTGGCTACAACCATTGAAACAGATTCGGCTTTCTCGCAGGCCAGGGGAAGCCTCTGCTGAAAGCCGAGGACTACCTGGACTCTAGGCAGCTAGAAACTGTCTCCGAGCTGGGTGGATGGTTCTGAGCAACTCAGCAGCAGCGGGTCTGCTGCTAGCCGGAAACACCTGTGGAGAGAGGGCGCTTTCCGGGTCTAGGCCGAGGGCCAATGGAACCCATAGCCTGTCCCAAATGGGGTGTAGGTTTCCAGTATCCCACTTCTGACACCAGATATAGTGGGGAATTTCCAATACAGAGTCAGGTAGAAATATAAGGGTATTTAATAGGGAAAAGCCTTACTTACAGAGCGAACCAGCCAACCGGTGGTAGCAGTCTGTACAGCAAGAAGCAAAGAGAGAACGAAACCGAAACCGAAACGCAGTCCCACTACGTCACTCTGACCACACCCTCACAAGCCTGGTCAGGCACACCTGTAGCCAGCCCCTAAGAAGGCGTGGCTACAGCTTCCCCTACAATGGGTCACTGTAGGCAGAGTTATAGGACCCTTTAAAAAACAGATCCCTTCCCACACCTGATCTATTATTCTCTCTGTCACCTTTAAATTACTCTCTGCTCTCTTTTCTCTGGTATCTTCCTCTGACCCACTTCATTTCTCCTCACCCGCTCAAACCATGTCAGAAAATCTAAAGTTCATGGACATTCTAAGACTTGTGTTCCATTGCTCAGGGTTCCAATTCCATAGCGAGCTTTACCCTTTCTCGTAAACAAATGACCAACTCTGGATTTGTAAAAGCCATGGAGGATCTCTCTCTCTCTGTGAACTCTCTCCATACCCAGGATTGATTGAATGGGACATCACAGCGATATTCTGGGACTGACCAAACGGTGAAACAATGCAAGAAGTCACTGTGTTCCCTAAAGGAATGGTCCACCACCACATTGCCTGAATCACCTATGGGTTTCAGAATTATGCCTTTGGGAGATTCTTTCCTCCACTGTTAGGACCCCGGTGTCGTCTCAATGGTTCGAGCATTTTTTATCTGTCTCTTGGGAACCACTCCATCATTTGACCACTCATCTCACTGATACCAGGAATTCAGAAACAATTTCTTTTCTAAACTTAACCTCATCTCCTACATTGGTGACATCTGGCACGGACTAGAAGGCCCGAATCCTACCTTGCCTGTCCAAGGATTGAACAGATACTCCAGGATGTGGTAGTACCACAAAATTCTCAGGTACACAATGATGGTCAAAGTCCTACTTCAGCAGGATGCAGCCTTTATAACTCTATATCCTTATTACCTAAATTTCCATTTCTAACACCACAATATTCATTATTTACGGAAAAGAGAATGAAATGTGCAGGCATCAGGCTGGCCTGTCCAATGCACCTGGCATGATGCACACACTCAGGCAGTAGTACTCTGTTCACTCCATGCTTCCATGGCTACTATGTCTGCAAGCTGGTTTATAGGTCCCCTTTAAAAGACAGATCCCAAACCTCTTATCTCTCTCTCCCTGTCCATCTGAACTTCCACTTCCTCTTTGCTCCCTGCTCTTTGTTCTTTGGGACAGTCACCCAAGTTCCTCTGTAACATTGGGGCATCCATCTTCAGCCCATCGGCCACAGTGTGTCTGGTATACTTCTCCATTTTTACAGGAACCCTTTAGAACTGTCTTGTTTTGTAAGTTCAGCAGTCAGTTTCTTGTGGTTCCTGTATGTATACTTTATACATCAACAAACAGTCCAGGCAAGAGCAGTATCTTGCTCCAATGGTTAATCTTGCCATGTTGAAAGCAAACTCCATAACGAGTTTCTTCGATGCCCATCCTCCTTTCTGACATAATTGGTTTGCCAGGAGCAGTTGGGTCTCACTGCCAAGAAAAACCCTAAAGCACTTTAATGTCATATTTCTTTTGGCCTTTGAAAGGTTTGAAGAATACCTATCTATCTTAAATACATCTTTGTATATCTAGAAAACCTAACTAACCTAATTATACGTTCTGATTAATATAGGTAAAAGATGTGTATAAACACAATGCCTAAATAAGAGGAGACATATACATATCATAAAATTGACTTTAAAGTTGTATCAATAAATGAAAATCTATACCAATGCAAAGTATTCATTCCTATATCCTATTCCTTTTTTCCTTTAAAAAGAAATTGACTATGCTCATAGTTATTTATAACCAACCCCATTTAAATGAAAACAAAAATTTATAAACAATATTTGGGAATTTTGGTGTATTTCTTTCTAAACTGCTTCCTGTTGAATGGGGACGATGTTGATATACCATTGGAACCATGATAAAACATAGAAATCTGACCAAGTCATTGTTTTCGTAGTCTGTAAAGCTGTATCGTCTCAGCTTTAGGGGGTCTTGCTTGATCAAACCATATTAGTCTGGAAGGAATCCACAGCTATTCATTTTGTCCAGCTGCCCAGTTTCTGCCGCTGTTTGACTGGTCTCTGGGAGGCAGGAAGGCAGCTTGTAGTGCTGAGCTCAGCATCCTAATGCTAGGACCCTCACAGCCTGTAGACCATCTTGTGACTTCCAGACTCCAACCCCCAAGAACTATGGGAATGTGAAAGCATATGGAAGCTGCTCTGATGCCTTTCAGTGGCCCAACACAACAGGCCATGGTGGCAGGTTTCCCTCTTTCTTTGTGAGACTTGGGGCATGGTGTCATCCCACTTCTGAAGCATTCTGTTATGGTAAATCTTTCTGCCAAAGTCGCCTGAGCCCCACTGCCATTTCTCGCCACTTGCATGAGTTAGGAACCAAATGAATACACAAAGAATTATATTACATACAATGCTGCTTGTTGTGGCCTGGCATGTCTCAGCTTTAACCCAAGACAGCCATGATTTCTACCTGAGTAGGGGTGGCTGGACCTGGAAACTCCTAGCAACCCAGCACTGATAAAAACCAAACATAGGTATCTTGTCATCTGCAGAGAGCTCTCAGTTCCATGTTGTAGAACTAGAGTCATTTCTTTATTTGCCATCTTTTCTGCTGGTTCTTTTCTGTCCTGTCATGTCCACGAGGGAAGCATATGTCTTTGTTCTCTCTGATCTGGTCGCTTGCCCCTAACTCCTAACCTTCAGTCCTCACAAGTTACTCACATACCTCTGCTCTCCCTGCCCAGGTGAGGGCCTATTCAGATGCTTAGGTGCATAGAGATGCAAATTAGGAATCATATTACCCTGAAGCCAGGCAAATAATACTACCCCTACTGGCATTAACAATACAATAGTGGGCTGGAGCTTTCCAGTGCTCCAGGTTTTCTGAAGCTGGAGGCTGGACCCCAAAATATTTCATAACAGAATTATTTGGTCCCCCACAATACCTCTCTCTTAAATTAATAAAAAGAAACCTGTGCTTCTGCAACTGGACACATGACTGCGCCTGTTTTAAGAGGTTACCTTCAACCTACCAGGGGTGTCTGTCATGGAATCACGCATTCTGCCATCCATGTTCTGTCTTAGGATTCCCTGAAGGCAAGGAAAACCATACCCCTCTCTGGCTGGAAACAGTCTCTGTAAAACAAATAAGGTTAGTGGGGGATGGGCGATGGTCCAGCTCCTAAATCCTCATGGCTGCATACATTCTCCTGCGGGATAGAGACATATGAAGGTTAAAATGGCCTTTTAAAATGTGTGTGGCAATGCCTCTAGTGCCTCTGATATGGACCTTATTAAAGTTTGCTCCCTAAAACATACTTCTATCCTAGGGCTTGTAAATTACACATTACATTCCTGTTAGAATGAACTCTGACTTCTAGTTTCTAATAACATTTGCATAACACATATAGCAAGATCACAGATAATAACAATTCTATCATGAACATACATGGGGTGAGTTACAATACAATCAAAAGACAATAAGATATTCTCACAATCTGTGGGTTGTGAACTATTTCACAATTCTAAACTTTTTTTCTTTATTCCCTGCCTGGGACTCAATGCCCCTTGAATCTGTCTATTTCTTGCTCAAAGTCGGAAGTTCTAATATCAGGTTTGTAATATCAGTCTTTTAACGTTAACTAAAAAGTCTTTTGTCCATGTCTTGTTTTAAGCATTGTGAAGGAGCTTCTGCCACTCTAGTTTATGCCACTATCTGATTGCCCTAAATGGGTCCTTTTTCCCAATGGTAAAACTGGCAAAACAGTTTTGTGTGTCTGTTTGTGGCAAGAAAGCACACTGTATTTTATCAATCTCTTAGTCTGCTCCTGGATGAGCACTCACGAATTCAGAGAGGTGAATGTAGTCCGGCTGTAGGGAAACTGGAAATCAGGAAAGCATCTCGAAACTAGAACTGGGTGTGTCTCCCTTCTTCCTCCAGCTGTAGGTCAGATGTCCTCAAGGTTCAGGAAATACAGGTCCAGTGTTTTACTCCAGCTGTTTCAAATGGTCTCCTGTGGTCCCAGGTCCCGTTTTTCTCTGTTCCACGCATCTCACCAACCTTCTGTTAGCCAGCGTGCCTCGTTCTCCTCCTAGGAGAAAACACAGACATGCCCTCCACATCCAAATAATTACAGGGCCTGGTCCCCTCTATTCATCTCTCCATTTGACCAGAGCGAAATTTGCTCAAGTTCTACCATGCAAGAAACTGTCTGCATCAGAGTGCTCACTGGCATCCATATTTCAAATGTTTAAGATTAACAGTGCATTATTTAACGTACCATGTGTAAACTGGGGGCACAGCTCCCCCGTTTTTATCTTAGAAGCTGTGTTTTTAGGGCACTATGGGCCCGCTCTCTTATTCCTTGTCCTTGGGGTTACATAAGGAATACATGTTTTTTGATCAATTTTCCATTAAGCACAAAATTGCTGGAAAGCTTTGCTAGTATATCCAGACACATTATCCGTTTTTATAACTTTTGGCAATCCCATGTAAGCAAAACATATTAAACAGTGACTTATAACATGTTTGGTGGCGTTTCCTGTTTGTGGAGTGGCCATTAAGAAACCTAAATACGTGTCAATTTCCACGTGCACATTTTCAACTTGCCAAACTCTATGATGTGAGTCACATCCATTCTCCATTTTCGTTAGCTGCTGACTGACGTCTTACTATTTTATATTACATGTATCTGTTTCCTATTTCTACAATTATATACAGGACTTTTCCTGACTTAACGCTGTTCACTCACCACATTTGGCCACTGATTTCTTCTTTTTCCTGCACCTGCTTCTTCTCCAACAGGTTCTATCTTTATGAGTATGTCTTAGAACTGTCCAAGCCACTGCCTTGTCTATTTCTTCTTGGTGTCCATGGCTTCTTCCCCCTGTCTGAGGCCCCGCGTTCAGGCACCATTTTGTGGTGGCCTGGCATGTCTCAGCTTTAACCCACGACAACCATGAGTTTCTACCTGAGTGGGGGTATGTGGACTTGGAAACTCCTAGCAACCCAGCGGCAATAAAAACCAAACACAGGCATCTTGTCATCTTCAGAGAGTTCTCAGTTCCATGTTGTAGAACTAGAGTCATTTCTTTATTAGCTATCTTTTCTGCTGTTTCTTAATCGTCCTGTCATGACCACTAGGGAACACTCTCTCTTTGTTCTTTCTGCTATGGTAGCTTGCCACTAACTCCTAACCTTCCATTTTCACAAGTTACTCACACACCTCTGCTCTCCCTGCCCAGGTGAGGACTTATTCAAATGCTTAGACACATAGAGATGCAAATTAGGAGTCGTATTAACCTGAGGCCATGGTAAACAATAGTAGCCCTACTGGCATTAACAATACAATAGTGGGCCACAGCTGTCTGGTGCTCCATGTTTTCTGAAGCAGGAGGCTGGGACCCAAAATATTTCATAACAGAATTATTTGGTCCCCCACAGCTGCTTGGCCGATGATTAGGATTCTCATCTGTTATCTCCGTCTCAATTATCATACATCTATATATTTTATAGGAGTTATCTTATTGGACACATAATGGCATCCCTCCTTGCCGGTGGATCACATTGCACCGCTGGAGCAGGAGCCGAGGGGAAAGAGGGCACTTCCTGTTTCTCCTTCCTTAAATATGAGTCTCCTTGCAATGTCACTTCCTGCCTGGATCAACACTTCTCTACTACATTTACCAGAATCCTCTTTGACTGCTAGTCCTGTCTAGCTTTCTGTCATTGGCCAAACAGTATTTTATTCAATAATCAATAAGATAAACATACAAAAAGTATATTCCCCATCACATTTGGAATTATATCTTATGTTTAAGGGAATCTACCTGCTACTGTTACCGTGGAAAAACTCTTAAATACCTTTTTGTGGAGCAAATACCCTAAGAAGTACATCAATGGACTAAGAAAATGAAAGGAATCATATTACTGTAAAAAAGATGAGTTTTCCATGGTTGGCTACTTCCTGGAAGGTTTTAATTCAATTTCATAGATTAGTTTGAACGATCATTACATTCCAGACAGTTAGGTGCACGTGATGATGCCAGCAGCAGGACAGAATTCATTAGGCAGAGAGAGCTTCCTCCATGCGGGAAGCCTGCCTCTGGAAGTATAATGCAGTTATCCAACACTACACTAATCCTTGGACTGTCTGTCTGTCTATCTGTCTGTCTTTCATTCTCTAAATCTCACACTCTCTCACTGTCTCTGTCTCTGTGTATCTCTGTCTTCCACTGTCTTTGTCTCTATGTATATGTCTCTACAACAGGGGTGTAAGTCTATAGTTCTAACTGCTTTGCAATGTGTTTGCCTGCTACACTAAGTCAGTCTCTCTCTCTCTCTCTCTCTCTCTCTCTCTCTCTCTCTCTCTCTCTCTCTGGTCCTCTGTCTTTGCCTCTGCACCCTATGAGAANCGAGGGGAAAGAGGGCACTTCCTGTTTCTCCTTCCTTAAATATGAGTCTCCTTGCAATGTCACTTCCTGCCTGGATCAACACTTCTCTACTACATGTACCAGAATCCTCTTTGACTGCTAGTCCTGTCTAGCTTTGTGTCATTGGCCAAACAGTATTTTATTCAATAATCAATAAGATAAACATACAAAAAGTATATTCCCCATCACATTTGGAATTACATCTTATTTTTAAGGGAATCTACCTGCTACTGTTACCGTAGAAAAACTCTTAAATACCTTTTTGTGGAGCAAATACCCTAGGAAGTACATCAATGGACTAAGAAAATGAAAGGAATCATATTACTGTAAAAAAGATGAGTTTTCCATGATTGGCAATTTCTTGGAAGGTTTTAATCAAATTTCATAGATTAGTTTGAAAGATCATTACATTCCAGACAGTTAGGTGCATGTGATGATGCCAGCAGCAGGACAGAATTCATTAGGCAGAGAGAGCTTCCTCCATGTGGGAAGCCTGCCTCTGGAAGTATAATGCAGTTATCCAACACTACACTAATCCTTGGACTGTCTGTCTGTCTATCTGTCTGTCTGTCGTTTCATTCTCTAAATCTCACACTCTCTCTCACGGTCTCTGTCTCTGTGTATCTCTGTCTCCCACTGTCTTTGTCTCTATGTATATGGGAAGCCTGCCTCTGGAAGTATAATGCAGTTATCCAACACTACACTAATCCTTGGACTGTCTGTCTGTCTATCTGTCTGTCTTTCATTCTCTAAATCTCACACTCTCTCACTGTCTCTGTCTCTGTGTATCTCTGTCTTCCACTGTCTTTGTCTCTATGTATATGTCTCTACAACAGGGGTGTAAGTCTATAGTTCTAACTGCTTTGCAATGTGTTTGCCTGCTAACATAGTCAGTCTCCTCTCTCTCCTCTCTCCTCTCTCTTCTCTCTCTCTCTCTCTCTCTGGTCCTCTGTCTTTGCCTCTGCACCCTATGAGAATACCTGAAGCTGTACATGTTATGTTCTGGACTGGTCTCCTCATGAACTCAGCTCTTATCTTTCAGTTTGTGTGTGTCCCTCTCTCTGTGTCCCTCTTTCTCCCACCTCTCTCTCTCTCTCTCTCTCTCTCTCTCTCTCTCTCTCTCTTGCCTTCTGTCTTTGCTTCTGCTGAGTTATTTCATTGTGTAAATGTACCACCTTTTCTCCTTTCATTCTTCGGTTGAGGAGCATCTAGGCTGATTCCAGTTTCTTGCTGTTACAAATACTCTTGCTATGAACATATTTGAACAGATTTCCTTGTTGTATGAATGTGCTTCTTTTGGGTATATGCCTAGGAGTGGAATTGCTGGATCTTGTGTTAGAGTCATTCCCATTTTTTTTCGAGGAGTCACCATACTGATTTCAAAAGTGGCCGTACAAATTGTCCCTCCCACCAACAGTGGAGAAGTATTCCTCTTTCCCCACCTCCTCTGAAGCATAAACTGTCATTGGTGTTTTTGATTTTAGCCACTCTGACAGCAGTAAGATGGTATCTCAGAGTTGTTTTGTTTTTCAGTTCCCTGATGGCTAAAGATGTTGAGCAATTTCTTACGTGTCTTTCAGCCATTTTCCATTCTTCTATTAAGAATTGTCTATTTAGTTCTGTAACTAACTTTTTAATTGGATTGTTTGGGGTTTTGGAGAATAGCTTCTTGAGTTCTTTGTATATTTTTGAGATCAGCCCTCCTTCAGATTGGTTGGTGATTATCTTTTCCCTGTCTGTATTGCTGACTGTGTCCTTTTCCTTACAGAAGCTTCTCAGTTTCAGTAGGTCCCATTTATTAATTGTTGATCTCAGTGTCTGTGCTACTGATCTTATGTTCAGGAAATGGTCTCCTGTACCAATTAATTCAAGGTGTAGCTGCTTTTATGTTGAGGTCTTTTATCCATTTTGACTTAAGTTTTCTGTGGGGCTAATGACTTGCGTCTATCTGTATTCCTCTACATGTGTGCAGACAGTTATGTCAGCACCATTTGTTGAAGATATTCTCTTTCTTCCAGCATATATATTTGGATTGTTTGTTAAAAATCAGGTGTTTGTATGTGTGTGGGTTAATATCAGGCTTTTCAACTCTATTGCCTTGTCCTACTTGTCAACTTTTATGCCAATCCCAAGCTGTTTTCAGGACTATAGCTCTGTAATAAAGCTTGAAGTCAGGAATGGTGATGTCTCCAGAATTTCCTCTATTGTACAGGGTTTTTTGTCTATCCTGTTTCTTTTGTTTCTCCATATAAAGTTGAGAATTGTTTTTTAAGGTCAGTGAAAAATTGTCTTAGGATTTTTGTTACAGTATATCTTTCTGCCAAAGCTGCCAGAGCCATACTGCCACGTGGGTGGTCTCTGCCATTCGCCCGAATTCTGCCCTCCACGGGGATGGACAAAATAATACAGAGACATATTAGTTACAAAGCTGCTTGGTCAATGACTAGGATTCTCATCAGTTATCTCAGTCTCTATTATCACAAATCTATATATTTTATAAGACTTATTGGATGCCTTTTTGGCATCACTCCTTGCCGGTGGCTCACATCCTGCCATTGTTGGAGGTAAAGGGGATAGAGGGGGGACACTTCTGCTTTCTCTTTGCTAAATATGAGTCTCCTTGCTATGTCACATCCAGCCTGTATTACCACTTCTCTACTGTATTTCCCAGAACCCTCTTTGACTCCTAGTCCTGTCTATCTTGCTGCCATTGGCCAAACAGTATTTTATTTAACAATCAGTAAGATAAACATACAAAGAAGTACATTACCCATTATCTCCTCTTTTCTGTCTAAATAAAAAGAAAGATAAGTTATTTTTCATAATAACTGAAGAAAACTATAACCATCATTATCTGCCTTCAATTCTATCAAAGACATCAGAAGGATAATATAT
Organism: Cricetulus griseus; assembly: GCF_003668045.3. Lineage (NCBI taxonomy): Eukaryota > Metazoa > Chordata > Mammalia > Rodentia > Cricetidae > Cricetulus > Cricetulus griseus. The sequence goes on along the minus strand of NW_023276919.1, from coordinate 9,294,896 downwards.
AAACACTAGTATTGAGAGAGACATCTTGCTACCTGGACAGTCACCCAAAGTTCTTCTGTAACATTGGGGAATCCATCTAAAGCCTATAGGCCACAGTGTGTCTGACACACTTCTCCATTTTCAACAGGAACCTTTCAGTACTTTCTTGTTTTGTTAGCTCAGCAGTCACTTTCTTCTGGATCCTGCATGTCCAGTTTATACATCAACAAACAGTCCAGGCAAGAGCAGTTTCTTGCCCAAATGACTAATCTTGCCATGTTGAAATCAAACTCCATAACAAGTTTCTTCGATTCCCATCCTCTTTCTGACAAATTGGTGTGCCAGGAACAGTTGTTTCTCACTGCAAGAAAAACCCTAAAACATTTAAATGCCATATTTCTGTAGGTCTTTGAAAAGTTTGAAGAAATCCTAACCATCTCAAATACATCTCTATGTCTAGAAAACCTAACTAACCTAATTATAAATTTTGATTATTATGGTAACTATATAAACTATATTTAATTATTCATATCATTTTAAAAGATCTGTATAAACACAATACCTAAAGATGAGGAGACAAACATCACAAAATTGACCTTAAAGTTGTATCAATAAATGAAAATCTATACCAGTGCAAAATATTCATTCCTATATTCTATTCCCCTTTTTCTTTCTTTAAAAAGAGATTGACTATCCTCATTATAATTTATAACTAACCCCATTTAAATGAAAACAAATATTTGTAAACAATATTTGGGGATATGGGCGTCATTCCTTCTAAACTGCTTCTTGCTGATTAGGGGCGATGTTCATACCATTAGCATCCTGATAAAACATAGAAATCTGACCAAGTCCTTGTTTTTGTAGTCTGCAATGCTGTATCTTCTCAGCTTTAAGGGGTCTTGCTTGATCCAACCGTATTAGTCTGGAAGGAATGCACAGCTTTTCATTTTCTGTGGAAATATAAGCAAAACATTTATTTCTATATAGCCTGTCCTTAAACTTAAATTTTTAAGTTAGAGCATTTTTAAAATGTATAAGTTGGATTAATTTAGCAGTATTTATAATCAAATGTATTCTAGCAGCAGTAAGTCTTTCCTCGACAATCAATTTAAAGACAACAATATGACATACAGTATCCAGATTCTCTGTGTATTTTCCATCTTTATGTGGCTTTTTTCTTATTTTATTTTTACTTTTTTGTTTTTTTTCCCGAAACAGGGTTTCAGTATGGAAATATGCCTGCCTCTGCTTCCTCTAGCAAATCCTATCGGTGTGCACCACCACAACCAGCTACTCTATTTATTCCATGCTTATTTAGGGGATGGCTACAGGTGTGCCAGATCATGCTTGCGAAGGTGCGGTCAGGGTGACATAGACTGAGATGTTTAAGTGGCAGGGTTTTCACTTTCAGATTTATTTTTTGGCTTGCTGTACAGACTGCTGCCATGCCGGCTGGCTATGTCGCTCTGTAAGTAAGGCTTGTCCCTATTAACTACCCTTATATTTCAACTTGGCTCCTTATTGGTAATTTCCCACCTTATACTTTGATGGGAATTGCATTGAATCTGTAGATTGCTTTTCGCAGGATTGCCATTTTTAATATGTTGATCCTACCAATCCAAGAGCATGGGAGATCTTTCTATTTTCTGGTATCTTCTTTAGTTTCTATCTTTAGAGACTCAAAATTCTTACCATACAGGCCTGTCACTTTTTTGGTTAGTGTTACTCCAAACATGTTGTTTGTGAGAATTGTAAAGGGTGATGTTTCTCTGATTTCTTCTCCACCAATGTGTCATCGGTATATAGAAGGGCTACAGATTTTTTTTAGGTAATCTTGTATACTGCCACTTTGCTGAAGGTGCTAAACAGCTATAGGAGTTCCCTGGTAGAGTTTCTCGGGTCTCATGTAGACTATCATATCATCTGCAAATAGTGATAGTTTACTTCTTCCTTTTCAATTTGTATTCCCTTGATCTGATTTTGTTGTCTTATTGCTCTAGCTAAAACTTCAAGGACAATATTGAAGAGGTATGGAGAGAGTGGACAGCCATGTCGTGTTCCTGATTTTAGAAGAATTGCATTGAATTTCTCTCTGATGTTGGCTGCCAGCTTGCTGTAAATTGCATTTATTATGTTGAGGTATGTTCCTGTTATCCCTGATTTCTCCAGGACATTTATCATGAAGGAGTGTTGGATTTTGTTAAAGGATTTTTCAACATGTGATTTTTTTCCTCAGTCTGTTTATATGGTGGATTACATTGATGGATTTTTCTATTTTGACCCATCCTTGCATCCCTGGGATGAAGCCTACTTGATTGTGATGGATGATTTCTCTGATGTCTTCTTGGATTTTAATTTCCAGTATTTTATTGAGAATTTTTGCATCAATGTTCATGAGGGATATTGGTCTGTATTTCTCTTTCTTAGTTGTATCTATGTGTGGCTTGGGTATCAAGGTTATTGTGGCCTCATAAAAAGAGTTTGGTAATGACCCTTCTGCTTCTATTATGTGGAATACTTTGAGGAGAATTGGTATTAAATGTGCCGTGCATTTCCGGTAGAATTCTGAACTGAAGCCATCTGGTCCTGGCCTTTTTTTGGTTGGGAGACTTCTGATGACTGCTTCAATTTCATTAGGGGGTTATGTGTTTTTTTAAGTTGCTTATCTGTTCTTGATTTAATTTTGGTAAGTGAAATCTCTACTGAAAATTGTGCATTTCCTTTAGATTTTCAAATTTTGAGGAATATATGTTTTAAAAGTATGACCTGATGATTCTCTGCATTTCCTCTGTGTCTGTTGCCATGTCTCCCCTTTCATTCCTTATTTTATTAATTTTCATGTTTACTCTTTGTTGTTTGTTAAGTTTGGATAAAGGTTTGTCTATCATGTTGATTTTCTTGAACAACCAACTTTTTGTTATATTGATTCTTTGTATTGTTCTCTTATTTTCCATTTTATTGTTTTCAGCCCACAGTTTGATTATTTCCTGGTGTCTGTTCCTCTGTGTTTTATTGTTTTTTTTTTCTAAAGCTTTCAGTTGTGCTGTTAATTCTCTAGTGTGATTATTCTCCTGTTTCTTCGTGTGGTATTTAGCACTATGAATTTTCCTCTTAGCACTGTATTCAAAGTATCCCATAGATTTGGATATGTTGTGTCTGAATTCTCTTTGAATTCTGGGAAATCTTTAATTTCCTTTTTTTTCTTCCTGTACCCATGAATTGTGCAATTGGGTGTTACTTAATTTCGATGACTTTGTAGGTTTTCTGTATTTCGTGTTGATATTGAATTCTAACTTTAAAGCATGGTGGTCTGATAAGACACAGCGGGTTATTTCAATTTTTTGTACCTGTGTGAGGTTTGGTATGTTACCAAGTATGTGGTCGATTTTAGAGAAGGTTCCATGTGGCACTGAAAAGAAGGTAAATTGTTTTGTATTTGTGTGGGATGTTCTATAGATATCTGTTAAGTCCAATTGTACCATAACTTGTATTAGTTCCTTTGATTCTTTGTAAAGTTTCTGTCTGGTGTTCCTGTCCAGTGGTGAGAGTGAGGTGTTGAAATCTCCCACTCTAAGTGGTTATATGTGTGATTTGAGTTTTAGTAATGTATCTTTTACAAACATGGATGCCTTCATATTTGGGGCATAAATGTTCAGAATTGAGACTTTGTCCTGATGGATTTCTCCTGTGATGAGTAGGAAGTGACCTTCTTCATTGCTTTTGACTGATTTTAGTTTAAAGTCCAATTTGTTGGTTATTAGGATTGTCCAATTTGTTAGGATTGCTACTCCCCTTGTTTCTTGGGACCATTTTATTGGAAAATCTTTCACCAACATTTAATTCTTAGGTACCATTTGTCTTTGAAATTGAAGTATATTTCTTGTATGCAACAGAAGGAAGGATTATGTCTTCTTATCCATTCTGCTAATCTGTGTCTTTTTATAGGGAAGTTATGACCATTAATGTTGATGGATACTAATGACCATTGATTGTTCATTCTTGTTTGTTTTTGATTTGGTGATGGTGTTGAAATTATGTGTGGGATTCTATCCCTTTTTCCTTTTGGCAGTTGGTAAAGTGTGTTTGTCTATTGCCTATATTTTTCTGGTTGTACTTAACTTCCTTGGGTTGCAGTTTTCCTTCCAGAAGTTTCTATAGGGCCGGATTGGTGGATATGTATTGTTTGAATCTTGTTTTGTCATGGAGTATTTTGTTTTCTCCATCTATAATGATTGAATGCTTTGCTGGTTATAGTAGTCTGGGCTGGCATCCATGAACTCCTATTATAGTTAGATTATCTATCCAGGACCTTCTGGCTCTCAGAGATTCCATGGAAAAGTCAGGTGTCATTCTGATAGGTTAGCCTTTATAGGTAGTTGAACTTTATCCTTTGCTGCTCTTAGTATTTTCTCTTTGATTTGTATGTTTGGTGTTTTGATTAGTATGTAGGGAGGAGACCTCTTTTTGGTTCTGTCTATTTGGTGTTCTTTAGGCTTCTTGTATTTTCGCTGGCATGACCTTCTTTAGGTTGGGAAAGCTTTCTTCTATGATTTTGTTGAATATGTTTTCTGTGCCTTTGAGGTGGATTTCTTCACCTTCTTCTATACCTATTATTCTTAGGTTTGGTTTTTTTCACGATATCCCATATTTCCTGGATATTTTGTATTAGGGATTTGTTGGACTTAAGATTTTCTTTAGATGATGAGTTTAATTCCACTAGTGTGTCATCGACTCCTGAGGTTCTCTCTTCATCTCTTGTATTCTGTTGATTATGCTTACATCTGTAGTTCCTGATCATTAACCCAGCTTTTCTATTTCCAGCATTCCCTCAAATTGTGCTTTCTTTATTGTCTCTATTTCAGTTTTTAAGTCTTGAACTGTTTCTTTAAGAGATTTGTTGATATATTGTATTTTGTTGTTTTGTTTTGTTGTTGTTCTTCCATTTCTTTAAGGGAAATTCTTATGTTCTCTTTGAGGTCTTCGAACATTTTTCTGAATATGTTTTTAAGGTCATTCTCTTCTGGTTCATCTGCATCGTGATGTTCAGGTCTTGCTAGCATGTGGTTCCTAGTCTGTGGTGGGGTCATATAAGGTTTTCAGTTGTTGAATGTGCTATTAACTTGTCCTCTTCTCATCCTTTCTTCTGGTTGTTGTAGCAGGAGTTTCTTGCTCTCCTGGTAGGTATGTGACCAAAGTTCTCTTCTGATAGTTGCAAATAGAGCTAATATTCTGGTGTCGGTCCCCTTCTCAAGGATAGTGTTGTCAGGGTTACCCAGGCAGTAGCACTGTTCAGGAGTGCCGGTCCCACCAGCCTGGCATTTAGAGGCAGAATTGTCACCAGCCATGGTATGTTGGAACCCACCACTGAACTCGGTCCGGCACATAGGTTGCTGGTGTCAGATGACACTGAGCAGTGATGAATGGGAACTGTAAACAGCTTCTGTCCTACTTGGGCAGGCAGATGATGGCAGGATTGCCTCTGGGTGATCAGTGTGTCAGATTCCAAGGCCAAACTCGGTCCAGAATGCAGATCGCTGGTGTCAGATGACTCTGTGTTCATGGACTTTGTAAAGTTGGTATTCCATTGCTCAGTATTCAGATTCCATAGCGGGCATTCACTTTCCATGTAAACAAATGATCAACACTGTTGTTGTGAAAGCCTGGGAGGTCCTCTCTCAATGTGAACTCGCTCCATGTCCATGCATGGGTGAATTGGAAACCACAGAGATCATTTTCAAGCACTGATCAGTGAAACATCCCTTCTAGTCGGTGTGTATAGGAAGGATGAGATCCAACACCACATTCGCTGAATCATTTGTGTTTTCAGCATTATACCTTCGGCAGTTTCTTCCCTCCTCTTTTAGGAATTCTGTCTCGACTTGAATGTTCAGGCATTTTGTTCTGCCCTTGTCCATGAGTTCATGCTGAGTCTTAGTTCTGAGATCGGGGGTACAAAGCTTTCTTCGGCCTCCCCCATGGGAAATACATCTCATGATTAAGGGATCCTTTCGGGTACTGTTATCATGGAAAAACTGTTAAAATGGTTTGGTGGATGAAAGTCATATTCCCCAAGATGTGCATCAATGGACTAAGAAAATGACAAGACATAGATTACTGAATAAAAGTTGAGTTTTCCAGGGTAGTTTCCTCCAGGAAGGATTAAATTCCATTTCTTAGATTAGATAGAAAGATCATTGGTATGCAGGTACTTGGGTGCACAAAATTATGTCAGCAGCAGGAGAGAGTTCATGAGTCAGGGACAGCATTTCCCATGTGTATATTGGGAAACTCCACTGGACCTGGTATTCACATATCTCAGCCTACACTAAGCCTTGGTTTTTCTGTGTGTCTCTCTGTCTGTTTGACTGACTTTTCAGTCCCTAACTCTCCATCACTCACTGTCTCAGCTTCTGTGTATCTCTGTTTCTCAATTTCTCTGTCTGTCTGTCTATATTTCATCACTCTGGTGGGACTCTATAACTCTTCCTGAGTTACACTGTTCCTGCCTGCTACACTGAGCCTCTCCTCTGTCTGTCTGTATGTGTCTCTCTCAAAGTGTATGGGACTTTCTCTCTGTCAGACTACTGAAGAGCAAGCCAAACCACTCAAAATTGGCAAAATTAAGGTGCTTTTTTATTGTCCTAAAGATACCCTTCTCTTTTCAAAATGTGAATACTTTCAGCCATGCCGATTCTATCGTAAAGAGGCAGCTGATATGTCTCCAATTTATGCTGTTGGCAAACCCAAAGTATTCCTGTAAGTTCCAGGGAGCTGAATGGGACCCATGCAAAAGGTTCAAAGATGCACTCCAGAAAAATAGTATTCAGCCTCTCAATTTCCCAGGTTCCTTTCCTCCTCATCTGGGAGCTTTCCCTGGGAAAACCCTCCCTCATCTGACCATACAGCCCTCTGACCCCAGGACTTCCGAAATATTTTCTTTTCTAAACTTAACCACATCTCCTCCACTTCTGACATCTGAAGACAATTAGGAAACCCCAGACAGTGCCACACATTCTGGAAATCCATGGAGAAATCAGCTACTCCAAGAAGTGGTAGGACATCACTATTCTCAAGTCCCCCAAAGGTGGTCAATTCCCCTTAATCAAAAGGAAGCAGGCTTGAGAACTCGACATATTTATTCCCTAAATTGTCAGGTCTAACAGACCAAATTTCAACAATCAGTGAAGGTGGAAATGAAAGTTCCTGGCATCCAGCACCTGCCCTAGACACCTTGAAGGGTCCACTCGCTCAGCCAGTACTCTGCTCAGTCCATGTTTCCATGGGTACTAAGTCTCCAGGCAGGGTTAAAGGACCCTTCAACAGGCAGATCCCAAACCACTCCTGATGTCATATTTTCTCTCTGTCACCTTCAATTCCTTTCTGCTATGTGCTCTCTGCTCTTCCTCTGACCTTTTCATCTCTTGTCATGTCGGCCGTGAAAGCCATGGGGCTCTCTCTCTGTGACTTCACTCTATACCCAGGCTCGGTTTAGCGGGGCACCACAGAGATCTTTTTCTGGGAATGACCAAATGGTGACACATCCCATTATTTCAGTGTGTTTCCCAAGGATGAGGTCTGCCAACCCATTTGATGAATCATGTGTGTGTTTCAGATTTACCCCTTTGGGAGATTCTTTCCTCCATTCTTCAGACTCCTGTGTCTTCGCAACTGCTTGGGCATTTTTGTTCTGCAATTGTTGATGAGTTGAGGTTGACTTTGTCTTTTGAGGTATTGGGAACCAAACCTCCTTCGCCCACCCCCATTGGAAGTACATTTTATGTTTAAGGGAATCTAGCGGTTACTTTACTGTGGAAAAACATTTGAATACCTTTTTAGGAGGAATGTCATATACACTAAGAAGTACTTCAATGCACTAAGAAAATAAAAGGAATCATATTTATGTAAGAAAGGTGAGTTTTCCATGGTTAGCTTCTTCCAGGAAAGATTAAATTCCATTTCATAGTTTAGATTGAAAGATCATTGTTCTGCAAATACATGGGTGCATGAGATGATGGCAGTAGCTGGACAGAGTTCATTAGGCAGACACAGAATCCTCCATGAGTATGCTGGGATCCTGCCCCTGGAAGGGATAAGCACTTATCCTAGCTTACACTAAGCCTTGGCCCATCTGTGAGTCTGCCTCTGTCATTTCATTCTCTAAAGTTCTCTCTATCACTCACTGTCTCTGTCTCTATGTATATGTCTCTATACCCTGGGTGAGAGTCTATATTTCTAAATGCTTTGCAATGTATTTGCCTCCTACACTAAGACAAAGTCTCTATCTCCCTGTCTGGTCACTGGTCCTCTGTTTTTCCCTCTGCACCCTGGGTGAATACCTGAAGCTGTACTTGTTCTGGACAGGTCTCCACCTAAATTGAGCTTTTATCTGTCTATTTGTATGTGGAACTCTCTCTCTCTCGCACTCTCTTTCTGTGTGTGTGTGTGTGTGTGTGTGTGTGTGTATTTGTGTCTGTCTCTCTATCCGAGTACAGAAGAGTGTGTCAAACCGCTACACAATGGCAAAATTAAGGTTTTTTATTGTTCAAAGGTGCCCTGCCCATTCTAAAATGAGAATGCTTTCAGCCAAGTTGTTTCTATCATAAAGAGGAAGCTGATTTGTCTCCAATTTATATTTTGTTAAACCCAAAATATTCTTGTAAGTTCCAGGGAGCTGAATGGGAACCATGTAAACAGTTCCAAGGATGCTCTCAATATAAATAGTATTCAGCCACTCAATAATCCCAGATTCCTTTCCTCCTCATCTGGGATCCCTCTCTCTCAGGAACCAAATGATGTCAGCAGTAGGACAGAGTTCATGAGGCAGAGATAGCATCATCCTTGAGTATGAGAGGACCCACCCATGGACCTGGTGTTCACTTAACTCAGCCTACTCTAAGCCAGGTTTTGTCTGTGTGTCTCTCTGTCTGTCTGAATTTTCATCTCTAACTCTCTATCACTCGCTGTCACTCTCTCTCTGTGTATGTCCCTTCACCCAGGTAGGCAGCCTGCTATAACTCCACCTGAATTGCATGGGAACTGCTTGCTACGTGAGCCCCCCTCTCTCTTCCAGTCCCTCACTCTCTCTCTGGCCTTCTTTCTTTGCCTCTTCAACCTGGATGAATACCAGAAGCTCTGGACTTGCTCAGGACTCTTCTCTTTCAAATACGATCTTTTTGTCTGTGTATCTGTATGTGTCTACCTTGCTGAATATGTTTCTATCTCTCTGTCAGAGTATTGTAGAGTATGCTAAAGCACTCTCAAATGGCAAAATTAAGGTGATTTTTATTTTCCTATAGATACCCTTCTTTTTCAAACATGTGAATGCTTTCAGCATAGTTGCTTGTATCAAAAAAGGCTGCTGATGTGTATCCAATTTATGATTTTGGCAACCCCAAAGTTTTCCTGTAAGTTCCAGTGAGCTGAATGGGACGAATGCAAAAAGGTCCAAAGACTCCCTCCAGATAAACGGTATTCATTTCCTTGATGATCCCAGATTCCTCTACTCCTCATCTGGTACCTTTACTTGGGAAAACCCTCCCTCATATGACCATGCAACAGTTTGTCACCTGGACTTAAGAAATATTTTGTTCTCTAAACTTAACCTTATCTCCTACACTGTTGACATCTGCCGAGGTTTGGATGCCCAAGACAGTGCCACACATTCTGGAAATCCATTGAGCAACCAGGTACTCGAGGATGTGGTAGTACCTCACTATTTTCAGGGCCCCCAAAGTTGGTCAATGCCCTTTCAGCAAAAAGAAGCAGTCTTGAGAACGCGACATCGTTTTTCCCAATGTTGTCAAGTTTAAGACCCCAAATTTCCATAATAAATGAAGATGGGAATGAAGGCCCTGGCATCTGGCAAGCTGCCTGTGACACCTGGAAGGGTGAACTCACTCAGCTAGTACTCTGTTCAGTCCAGGGTTTCATGGGTACTAAGTCTGCATGCAGGGTTATAGGACACTTTAAAAGAAAGATCTATACCCACCACAACTTATCTATTATTTTCTCTGTCACCTTCCAATTCCTCTCTACTATCTTCTCTCTGTTATCTTCCTCTGACCCTCTTCATCTCTTCTCCTATCTCCCCCTCTAACCCTCTCCAACCATGTCAGAAATACTAAAGTTCATGGACATTCTATGATTCGTGTTCCATTTCTCAGGGTTCCGTCTCCATAACGAGCTTCCTCCCCTTCCACGTAAACAAATGACCAACTCTGGAGCTGGGAAATCCATGGAGGATATCTCTCTGTGAACTATCTCCATACCCAGGCTCGGTTGAGCGGTACATCCCAGAGATCTATTTCTGGGACTGACCAAACAGTGTGTGACCAAACAAACCCCATGAGGTCAGTGTGTTTTCCAAGGAAGATGTACACAACCACATTGCTGGATCACCTGTGGGTTTCAGATTAAGGATTTTGGGAGTGTCTTCCCTCAACTGTTATGGCCCCAGCGTTGTATCAATGGATCGGGCATTTTTTGTTCCATAATTGACGATGAGTTCAGGCTGCTTCCTTCAGCGTCTTCCATTGGAAGTACTTCTTATGTTTAAGGGAATCTACCTGCTACTGTTACCGTGGAAAAACTGTTCAATGCGTTTTTGTGGAGCATTGTCAAATAACCTAAGAAGTACATCAATGAATTAACAAAATGAAAGGAATCACATTACTGCAAAAAAGGTGAGTTTTCCATGGTTAGCTTCTTCCAGGCAGGTTTGATTTCCATTTCTTAGATTAGATTGAAAGATCATTTCACTGCAGATACTTTGTTCATGAGATAATGTCAGCAGCAGGACAGAGTTCATTAGGCAGAGACAGCATCCTCCATGAGTATGTTGAGAGCCTTCCTCTGGACCTTGTATTCCCTTATTCTAGCTGATACTAAGCCTTGGCCTGTCTGTCTGTCTGTGTGTTTGTCTGTCATTTCATTCTCTAAATCTCTCTCTCTAGCCCTCACTGTCTCTGTCTCTGTCTATCTTGCTTCTCAGTTTCTGTGTGTCTCTTTGCATGTCTCTACACCCTGGCTGGGAGTCTATAATTCTACCTGATATGCAAAGTGTCTGCCTGCTACAGTAAGTCAATATCTCTCTATCTCTATCTCTCTCTTTGTCTCTTGCTCTCTCTCTCTCTGTCTGTATGTCTCCTTTCTGTCTGGTCCTATGTCTTTTCCACTGCAACCTGGGTGAACATTGCAGCTGTACTTGTCCTGGATTGGTTTCTACATAAACTGAGCTTTTATCTGTAGCACCCCCTCTCTCTTTCTCTCTCTCTCTCTCTCTCTCTCTCTTCTCTCTATATATATATATACATATATATATATATATATGTGTGTGTGTGTGTGTGTGTGTGTGTGTGTGTGTGTGTGTGTGTGTCTATATCTCAGTCCGTGTTCTGAAGAGCATGCTAAACATCTCTACAATGGCAAAATTAAGGTGCTTTTTTATTGTCTGAATGATAATCTTCCCATTTCAAAATGAGAATGATTTCAGCCAAATTTCTTCTATCTTATAGAGGCAGATGATGTGTCTCCAATTTATGTTTTTGGTAAACCCAAAATATTTCTTTATGATCAGGGAGCTGAATGGGACCCATG
>NW_023276919.1:9277267-9281341 GCF_003668045.3 Cricetulus griseus | reverse complement strand
GTGTGTCTGAATCTCTGTCCGAACTCTGAAGAGTATGCTAAAACTCTGTACAATGGCAAAATTAGGGCCCTTTTTATTGTCTGAAAGATGCACTTCCCATTCCAAAATGAGAATGCAATCAGTCAAGTTGCTTCTATCATAAAGAGGAAGCTGATGTGTCTCCAATTTATGCTTTGGTAAACCAAAAAAATATCCCTGTAAGTTCCAGGGAGCTGCATGAGACCCATGCAAACAGGTCCAAAGATGCACTCCAGAAAAACCTGTATTCAGCCTCTCTATGATCCTTGATTCATTTCTTCATCATCTGAGATCTCTCTTTTGAGAATCACTCCATTATCTCTCCTATCACTGCTCTGATATCAGGACTTCAGAAAGGTTTGTTTCTAAACTTAACTTTATCTCCTACACTGCTGACATCTGATGAGGTCAAGGAGACCCAAGTGAATGCTACCTGGCCTATCCAAGGAAGGAAGAGACAGATATTCCAGGATGTGGTAGTACCACAACATTCTCAGGTCACCAATGTTGGCCAATGCCCTATTTCAGCAGGATGCAATCTAGAGAACTCCATATATTTATTCCCTAAATTGTATTTCTAACACCCCAACAATCAGTATTCAGTGAAAGTAGGAATGAAAGGTGCAGGCATCAGGCTGGCCTGGCCAAGGCACCTGGCATGTTGCACTCACTCAGGCAGTACTCTGTTCAGTCCAGTTTTCAGCGTTACTAAGTCTGCAGGCCACTTTTAAAGACCCCCTTAAAAGACAAATCCCGACCCACTTATGCTCTCTAAGTTTCTCTCTCCCTCTCTCTCTCTCTCTCTCTCTCTCTCTCTCTCTCTCTTTCTCTCCTCTCACCTTCCATTTCCTATCTGCTATCTGCTCTTTGCTATTTCTGTGACCCACTTCGTCTCTCCTCCTCTCTCCCAACTCACGATCTCCCACCCTGTCTGAAATCATTGGTTCATGGAATTTCATAGGTAGGCTTTCCATTGCTCAGTGTTCAGATTCCATTTCATAATTTCCCCTTCAACATACACAAAAGACCAACAATATTGCTGTGAAAGACAGTGAGGGTCTCTCTCTCTGACCTCTCTCCATGTCCATGTTTGGGTATGCGGGAAACAGAAGAGATCATTTTCTCAGACTGATCAAACAGTGAGACACCCCGTCAGATTGGTGTGTATTCCAAGGATGAGGTCCACCACCACATTCCCTGAATCATTTGTGTTTTCAGGATTATGCCTTCGGCAGTTTCTTCCCTCCAATAATAGGTAATTGTGGGTCAACTTGAATGTTCATGCATTTTGTCCTGCCTTTGCCCATGAGTTCAAGCTGAATCTGAGTTTTCAGATGGGAGTACCAATCCTTCTTCGGCATAGCCCATGGGAAGTATATCTTATGATTGAGGCATTCTTTCAGTTACTGTTATCTTGGAAAAACTGTTCAAATTCTTTTTAGGAGGAATGTCATATTCCCCAGATTGTGCATTAATGTATTAAGAACATGAAAAGACATACATTACTGAATGAAATTTGAGTTTTGCATATTAGCTTCTTCCAGGAAGGTTTGAATTCCATATCTTAGAATAGATTGAAGGATCATTGGACTACAGATACTTGTGTGCATCAAATGATGTCAAAAGCAAAGCAGAGTTCATGAGGCAGAGAGAGCATACTCCCTGAGTATGAGAGGACACACCCGTGGACCTTGTATTCACATATCTCAGCCTACATTAAGCCTTGGTTTGTCTGTGAGCATCCCTGACTGTATGTCTGAATTTTCAACTCTAATTCCCTATCACTCACTGTCACTGTCTCTCTGTGTATGTCCCTTCATCCTGGTTGGCCGCCCACTATAACTCCACCTGAACTACACTGGAACTGCCTGATAACTGAGCTCTCCCTCTGTCTCTGTGTCTCTCTCTTGCTCTTGCTCTCTCCCAATCTCTCACGCTCTCTCGTGTCTTCTGTCTTTCCTTCTACAAACTCGAGGAATGCCAGCAGTTCTACACTTGCTCAGGACTGTTACCTACCAAATCTGATTCTTTTGTAACTCTGTATATGTCTCCCTTGCTGTGTGTGTGTCTCACTCTCTGTTAAGAGTATTGAACAGCATGTTAAACCACTATAAAATGGCAAAATTAAAATGCTTTTTATTTTACTATACATACCCTTCTTTTTCAAATATGTGAATGCTTTCAGCCAGGTTGCTTGTATCAAAAGAAGGCAGGTGATGTGTCTCCAGTTTATGTTTTGGGCACACTCAATGTTTTCATGTAAATTCCAGCAAACTGAATGGGACCCATGAAAAAAGGTCCAAAGATTCATTCCAGATAAATATTATTAATTCCCACAATGATCCCAGATAACTCTCCTTCTCTTCTGGTACCGTTCCCTGGGAAAACCCTCAATCAATTGACCATACAACCCTCTGTCACCAGGACTTAAGAAATATTTTGTCTTCTAAACTTAACCACATCTCCTACACTGCTGACATCTGATGAGGCTTAGGATGCCCAAGACAGAGCCACACATTCTGGAAATACGTGGAACAACCAGTTCCTCCAGGATGTGGTATACCCCAATATTCTCAGGGCCCCCAAAATTGGTTAATGCCACTTGCCCAAAAAAAGCAGTTTTGAGAACTCGATACCGTTGTTCCCAATGTTGCCAAGTTTAGCACCCCAAATTTATGGAATAAATGAAGGTGGGAATGAAGTTCTTGGTATCCGTCCTGCCCATGAAACCTGGAAGGGTGCATTCACTCAGCAAGTACACTCTTCAGTCCAAGGTTCTATGGTTAATAAGTTTGCAGGCAGGGTTATAGGACACATTAAAAGACAGATCACTACCCACAACTAATTTATTATTCTCTCTGTCACCTTCCAAGTCTTCACTTTTATCTTCTCTCTAGAATCTTCCTCTGACACTCTTCATATCTTCTTCTGTCTCCCACACTCACCCTCTCCAACCATGTCAGAAAATCTAAAGTTCATGGACATTCTAAGGTTCCTCTTCCATTGATCAGGGTTCTGTCTCCATAGTGAGGTTTTCCCTTCCACGTAAATAAATGACCAACTCTGGAGCTGGGAAAGCAATGGAATCTCTCCCTGTGTGATCTCTCTCCATAACCAGGCTTGGTTGAGCTGGACATCGCAGAGATATTTTCTGGAGCTGAACAAATGCTGAAACACCCCATGAGGACAGTGTGTTTCCCAAGGATGAGGTCCACCACCACATTCACTGAATCACCTGTGGGTTTTAGAGTTACAACTTTGGGGTTTTTTCCCTGCATTGTTCTGAACCCTCTGTTATTTCGATGGTTCAGGCATTTTTTGTTCCACAATTGTGAATAAGTTGAGGCTGACTCTGTCTTCTGAGATGTTGGGAACCCAGCCTCCTTCAGCAAACCCCATTGGAAGTGCATCTTAGGTTTAAGGGAATCTAGCTGCTACTTTTACCATGGAAAAAATGTTCAATGCCTTTTTAGAGTTATGTCAAAGACCCTACAAAGTACAAAATTGATTAAGAAAATGAAAGGAATCACATTACTGTAAAAAATGGTGAGTTTTCCATGGTTAGCTTCTTCAGTAAGGTTTAAATTCCATTTCTCAGATTAGATTGAAAGACCATGTGAATGCATCTACTTGGGTGCAAGAGATGATGTCAGCAGCAGGACTGAGTTCATTAGGCAGAGACAGCTTCCTCCAGGAGTATGTTGGTAGTCAGCCTCTGGATGTATAATGCACTTATCCAAGCCTACATTAAGCCTTGGACTGTCTGTGTGTCTGTCATGTCATTCTCTAACTCTCTCTCTAGCACTTACTGTCTCTGTCTTTGTCTCTGTGTATCTCTGCCGCTCACTGTCTGTGTCTCTCTGTATATGTCTTTACACCCTGGGTGGGAGTCTATAATTCTAACTGCTTTGCAATGTGTTTGCCTGCTACCCTAAGCCAAAGTCTCTGTCTCTCTGTCTAGTCCTCTGTTTTTGCCTCTGCACACTGGGTGAATGCCTGAATCTATACTTGTTCTGGACTGGTCTCCACCTAAACTGAGCTTTTAAGTGTCGATTT